>NC_057802.1:300711586-300719620 GCF_018294505.1 Triticum aestivum | reverse complement strand
CGGGGGGGGGGGTCTATTTATGGAAGGGGGGTCCGAGGTGCTTGGGGAAGGGGGCACCCGAGGCGGCGGCGGCGTCGTGTCCGGGACGGACTCCGGCGGCGGCGTCGTGGGGAGAGAGGAGAGGGGCGACGGGGCTTGGGCCGTCGGCTGGGCCTTTGGCCCAGTCGGCGCGGGCGCGTTTTTTTATTTTTAAAAGGTTTTGTGGAAAATATTGCGTAGAAAAATAAATAAAAATCAGAAAAATATGAAATAAATTTTCCCCGTCTAGTTAGAAAATCTAGAATAGGGTGAACATTTTTAAAATCAAAAAGAAATATTTTGAAAACATGCAATATTTTTAATGCAATAAAAATTGCAAATAAAATCCAAATAAATTCCAAATAATGTTTTTAACATTTTTCCTCCAGTATTTCAATTGTTTTGGAGAAGTCATATTTTCTCCTCTCGTTTATTTAGAATTGAAATATTTTTCCGGAGAGAAAAATAATTAAAACCACAATCCTTTTTGGAAAAATCAAATTTAAAATTCGAGAAAATCCCCAACTCTCTCCAAGGGTCCTTGAGTTGCGTAGGATTTATCGAGGATTTGTGAAAATGCAACAAAACATGATATGCAAATGATGATCTATGTATAACATTCCAAATTGAAAATTTGGGATGTTACAAACCTACCCCCCTTAAGATGAATCTCGCCCTCGAGATTCGGGTTGGCTAGAAAACAGATGGGAGTGGTTTTTCCGTAGATCTTCCTCTCGCTCCCAGGTGGCTTCATCCTCCGTGTGGTGACTCCACTGGACTTTGCAAAACTTGATAACCTTGCTGCGGGTAATTCGACTGGCATACTCGAGAATCTTCACTGGTTTCTCCTCATAAGTCAAATCACTTTCCAACTGAATCGCTTCCAGTGGCACAGTATCTCTTAGTGGTATCTCAGCCATCTCTGCGTGGCACTTCTTCAACTGTGACACATGAAATACATCATGTACTCCAGACAATCCTTCGGGCAATTTCAGCTTATAGGCAACTTCTCCCATACATTCCAACACTCTGTATGGTCCGATAAAACGAGGCGCTAACTTTCCCTTAACTCCAAAGCGCTTTACTCCTCGAAGTGGTGATACTCGAAGATACACTCTGTCTCCGACTTCGTGAACTGTCTCCTTTCGTTTAGAATCGGCATAACTCTTCTGCCTGGACTGGGCTACCTTGAGCCTATCGCGAATCAACCTTACTTTCTGTTCAGACTCCTTAATCAAATCTGGTCCAAACAACTGACGGTCTCCAACTTCGTCCCACAACAACGGTGTTCTACACCTCTTTCCGTACAAAGCTTCGAAAGGGGCCATCTTCAAACTGGTTTGATAACTGTTGTTATACGAAAACTCCGCATATGGCAAATTGTCGTCCCAACTAGATCCATAATCTAGTGCACATGCTCTCAACATGTCCTCCAAAATCTGGTTGACTCTCTCGGTCTGTCCATCTGTCTGCGGGTGGAATGCTGTACTAAATTCCAGCCTGGTTCCCAACGTTTCATGTAGCTGCTTCCAAAACTTCGAGGTAAATTGGGTTCCTCTGTCTGATACAATGGTCCTCGGAACTCCATGCAAACATACTATCCTGGTCATGTATATCCTTGCCAACTTAGCACTGGTGTAAGTGGTCTTCACTGGAATGAAATGAGCCACTTTCGTCAAACGGTCGACTACAACCCATATCGAGTCATAGCCTGAACGAGTCCTGGGTAATCCCGTGATAAAATCCATGCCTATTTTATCCCACTTCCATTCGAGTATCGGCAATGGTTGTAGCAATCCTGCTGGCTTCTGATGCTCTGCCTTCACTCTCTGACATACATCACAAACTGCTACATACTCCGCAATATCCTTCTTCATTCCGGTCCACCAGAAAGTATTCTTCAAATCCAAATACATCTTGGTATTTCCTGGGTGAATCGAGTACGGTGAATCATGGGCTTCTTGCAAAATCAACTTCCTGATCTCCGGATCATTTGGCACATATACACGATCCTCAAACCATAAGGTATCGTGCTCATCCTCACGAAATCCCTTGGCTTTTCCTTTGCTCATCTTCTCCTTTATCTCTTCAATCTCCTTGTCTGTCTTCTGAGCTTCTCTGATCCTTTCCATCAAGGTAGACTGAATCTCCAATGCCGCTAAATAGCCTCTAGGGACTATCTCCAAACATAGCTCACGTAGGTCCTCGGCTAACTCCTGAGGTAACTCTCCTGTCATGAGGGTGTTGACATGACTCTTGCGGCTCAATGCGTCTGCTACTACGTTAGCCTTTCTAGGGTGATAATGCAATCTCATATCGTAGTCTTTGATGAGCTCCAACCATCTCCTCTGTCTGAGGTTTAACTCCTTCTACGTGAAAATGTACTTCAAACTCTTGTGATCCGTGTACACCTCACAATGGTTTCTGATGAGAAAATGTCTCCATGTCTTCAATGCATGCACCACGGCTGCTAATTCCAAATCATGCGTAGCATAATTCTTCTCATGGGGTTTAAGTTGTCGTGAAGCATACGAAACAACTCTTCCTTCCTGCATAAGCACTGCTCCAAGTCCTCGACGAGAAGCGTCGCAATAAACTTCATAGTCCTTGCGTTGATCTGGCATAATCAACACTGGTGATGTAACCAATCGTTTCTTCAACTCCTGGAAACTGGCTTCACACTCCTCAGTCCAATCGAATTTGGTGTCCTTCTTCAATAGCTCAGTCATGGGCTTAGCAATCCTTGAGAAATTCTCGATAAATCTCCGGTAGTATCCTGCAAGTCCAAGAAAACTCCGGATTTCTCCAACTGTAGTGGGCGATTCCCAACTTGTCACTGTGTCAACCTTGGCAGGGTCTACTGCTATTCCTTCTCCAGAAATAACATGTCCAAGGAATCCAACTTCCTTCAACCAAAACTCACATTTGCTGAACTTGGCATATAACTGATGTTCTCTGAGCTTCTGAAGTACCAATCGTAAATGCTCCTCATGCTCTTCTTCATCCTTGGAAAAGATTAAAATATCATCAATGAACACCACGATGAACTTATCCAAAAACTCCATAAACACTTTGTTCATCAGGTTCATGAAATAGGCCGGTGCGTTAGTCAGTCCAAATGACATAACGGTATACTCATACAATCCATATCTGGTGGTAAATGCCGTCTTGGGTATATCCTGCTCTCGAATCTTTAACTGATGGTATCCCGATCGTAGATCGATCTTGGAAAATACTTTAGCTCCTTGCAGGCGGTCAAACAAATCATTGATCATCGGCAGTGGGTACTTGTTTTTGATGGTCACTTCATTCAATCCTCGGTAATCAACAACCATCCTTAGTGATCCATCCTTCTTCTCCACTAGAAGTACTGGTGATCCCCAAGGTGACGAGCTTGGGCGAATATAGCCTTTATCCAGTAACTCCTTGATCTGCTTCTTAATTTCCTCCAAATCCTTTGCGGGCATCCTGTACGGTCTCTTAGATATTGGCCCTGTGCCTGGCAAAAGTTCAATCAAGAACTCAATGTCTCTATCTGGTGGCATACCTGGCAACTCTTCTGGAAATACATCCGGATAGTCCTTCATCACTGGTACTTCCTCCTGTACAACTCCTGATAAGGAATTCAATTGAGTCTTCTTCGGCATATGCCGGGATACATACTTGATCCTTTTTCCTTCCGGGGTGGTAAGCAAAATAGTCTTGCTGGCACAATCGATGTTTCCTCCATACAACGATAGCCAATCCATTCCCAAAATCACATCCAAACCTTGTGATTCCAAAACAATGAGATCTGAGGGGAAAACATGCCTTCCAATGGCCAACGGTATCTGAAAACATCCTTGGGTAGCCATATACTCTGCTCCTGGCGAGGTTACTAACATAGGGGCTTTTGAGAACTTGGGTGGACATCCTAAACTTGTTTACGAATCCCCTTGATATGTATGAATGCGATGCACCAGTATCGAAAAGAACAGTTGCAGTAAATGACTTAACCAAAAACTTACCTATTACTGCATCAGGCTGAGCTTCAACCTCCTCCACGCTCACGTGGTTCACATGTCCTTTGTTGTACGGGTTCGGCTTCTTCCCAGAGCTTCCATTGCCATTTCCATTTTGGGCTTCGGGACAATCGGTAGCGTAATGTCCCGTCTTCTGGCACTTGAAACAGGTAATGTGACTTAGATCTCTTTTGGTTGGGGTAGATGGGTTGGTGCGGTTCTGTCCGTTTCCTCCTCCATTCCCATTACCAATCTTGGGGCCATTATGGTTGTGCGAACTGCCTCCTCCATGGGTATGCTGAAACTGACCTCCCGGCTTCGGGGTAAATCGTGGCTTCTGCTGGGCTCCAGAATTGTACTTCCCTTGTCCATACTTCCTCTTGCGGTTTTCAATCTGCTGTTGCTTCCCTTCAATCATGAGAGCTCTATCTACCAGCTCCTGGTAGTTGTTGAAAGTTGCTACCATCAACTGCATACTCAGCTCATCATTCAATCCTTCCAGAAACTTCTCCTGCTTGGCTGCATCTGTAGCAACGTCATCTGGTGCATAACGTGCTAACTTACTGAAATCCTCCACATACTGGCCTACGGTGCGTCCTCCTTGGCGTAGGTTGCGAAACTCACGCTTCTTCATAGCCATAGCTCCTGCTGAAACATGAGCTGTACGAAAAGCTTGCTGAAACTGGTCCCATGTGACAGTGTCAATAGGGTGCGTGGCTGTATAATTCTCCCACCATGATGCTGCGGGTCCATCAAGCTGATGTGCGGCAAAACGCACTCTTTCCGCATCTGTGCATCCTGCAGTGGTCAACTCCCTTCCAACTTTGCGGAGCCAATCATCTGCTACAATCGGCTCGGTGCTACTGGAAAACACGGGCGGGTTTAGCCTTAAGAAACGGGCTAAGTGGTCAACAGGTGGTGGTGGCGGTGGGTTGTTGTTGTTGTTGCCTTGGTTCTGAACTAACACTTGCATCAGGGCATTCTGTTGCTGAATCAACTGGGTGATCTCTGGCGGGAAAACAAATCCGGTGTCGCGTCTCGGAGGCATCTGGTAGGTTTAGAAAAGATGAGAATTAAGAATAGAATGAGGTCTAGAGAGAAAACACTACCCATATGCTCATGAGACAAATTCAATCAATATCACTCAATCAATTCAAACAAGGCAAAACAATCGATCTAACTAGCGTTACAAAGTGCTTGAGCTATACTACTAAATGGGGGGAAAACTACTACTGATATGGTGGTCTACTAAAAATTCTGATCCGTTGAAGACTCCATGATGTCTGCCCCAGCTTCATCAATCCATTCGTCTTCACTTGGTTCCGAGTCGGTGTCGTCGATGATGTAGTTATCCGGACAAGTGCATTCGTCGACTTCTGCTTTTGGCACTGGATTTCCCACGAATGCTCCAATCTTATTCTCCAGGTCGTCAATCTTCCCTACTAGTGCGTTGATTTCCTCCAAATAATCTTCGCGTGTAGCCTTGAGTTCTTCTTGGAGCTCCTTGATCTTCGTGAATGCCTTCTTCAGTTCTTCCTTGTCCGTGCACATCTGATTCTCCTGGCGTCGAATATGTTGGTTCTGCTCCTGGATGAAAGCTGCAATTGATCCATCCTTCTTGGTCTTGATCATCTCCCATTGCGCGTCTCGACGTCGACAAATTTGGTAAATTGTATCCTTAAGCTCCTGGTGATAGACTTCTCCAATGCGTCCCATGGCGATGTGTGCGGCCATGCTCTTCCCTAAACTCCAAGTTGGTGCTTCGAAAACCAATCTTATAGCACTAAACATCCTTCCTGGAATGATAACTTGAATCTTCCAGCTCTCCTCTTCAGGTAATGTGGCGTTGTAGGTCCGGTGATGCTTGGTATTCCTATGTTCAAGTACTTGGTGACTTCCTTTAAATGTCGTCCAAACGGCGTATCTTCATCTGGTTGCATAAACTTGCTCCTTGCATTCGCCATTCCTAAAAGAGTAGAAAGTGGAGAGGGGTCAGAAATGAGAAGAGAGAAGTTTTCTAGGGCTTAAGCTTAGTGGTCGTGTCCTATAGTCAGCGTGTGCTCTGATACCAACTTTGTAGCGACCAGACCTCAAATGGCCTGTGCTGCTGTGCACCAGTGTCATCCCTGGATCAGTAATGCTGACACGCACAGTACAAATGGAGGATTTATGACAGAGTAGCAATCACACACTTATTACATCGAATATCTCCAAAGAGATTAAGTATGAAAATATGGCTTAAGGCCATCTAATAACGATAACAGCGGAAGACTTGGAAGATAAGTGAGTCCATCAACTCCAGCGGCATCACTGAGTATAAGACCACGACCTAAGGCACCTTACTCGTCGTCTGAAAAGTCTGCAACATGAAACGTTGCAGCCCGAAAACGGGTCAGCACATAGAATATGCTGGCAAAGTAACACATAGAGAGCAATGAACAATAATAATGCTATACTATATGCATATATGGCTGGTGGAAAGGCTCTATGGTTACAGTTTTGCGAAAAGCCAATTTTATCCTACTGCAAAGGAATAAATTTTATTTAACTATCATGGTGGTTGAAACATTGAGAAGGTACCTCCAACTCAATCCCAATTAAGTAACATCATTAACCCAACAAAATTAATTATAAGTATCACGGTGATGAGATTCAAATGATAATCCAGATACTAGATACTCAAGTTGTCCATAACCGGGGACACGGCTAATCATGATCAGTTTGTACACTCTGCAGAGGTTTGTGCACTTCTCCCCACAAGACTCGATCGCCTCCGCTTGATTCTCGCACTGCATGATGTTTGAGAAACAGATGACCGAGACACAGTCTTTCAGAAACAATCACTCTCTACTCTGGATGGTCCGGTACACCTACTTTCCCCTACATCTGCTAGTCCACGTCTTCAAGAGATCCTGTAACCTACTCAGCTATGCTAGAGCCCATAATAGCTTGTGGCTGCACACGAAAGTTTCTAGCATGAATAATCTTATGATCCCTTTGAGCCTGGGTGGCGGACCTTATACATACAAACAACACTGGGTTCTCCAGGTGCCTCAATCCACCCAGATGTGAGTTTTAGTTGCCACCTTAAGTTGAACCATTATTAAACATCTCACATCTGTCATGAATATCACTCAAACCCAATCCACGTCTACGAGCGTAGCATGGCAATATAATAGCAACGTAGAAGTAACTCCCAAGGGTTTGATAGTAAACAGGGCAATAGGTACTACCTCATCTACTTCCCAGTACCCACAGTTTATTTAGATCCTAATCATGCAATGTGTTTGGGGAAAAGATCTAATGCAATAAAACTGGGTATGAACGGGATATGATCAAAGTGTTACTTGCCTTGCTGATGATCCGCAAAACCTAGCGAGTCGAAGTAACAAGCGGCACACTCCGGGTACTCTATCGCAAACAAACAAGCATACAATCAGTACTCAGCTAATGCACGGGTAAAACTCGAATGAAAGAACCAACCAGAAAGTTCAACTTAAGAACTCCGGTTTGCAAAAAGAATCCACTTGAAAGAAGCAACGAAAGTCAAACAACGAAAGAAAGAAACTTCGTTTGCTAATCTGGATCTAGGTCAAATTTTACTGTAGCAAAAACTTGTTTCAGTAGGTTAAACGGAAAGAGAATTTCGAGACGAAACTCTAGGCGCTTGAATCACCTGATTCCGATAAACGAGCGAGAAGTTAAACAGATTCGAAAATTCGATCAGAAATCGAATCTGAGAAAATAACGAGAAAATCCGCCGACAAAGAAAAACGGATGAACGGTTAAATAACGGACGTTCGTTAACAGAGAAAAACCGACGAACGCGTTCGTTAAAACGAACGGTTCGGTGAACGCTCGCGAAATAAGAAAACCGAAAAAACCGATCTAGGGTTTTTTTAAAACAAAAGGTTTTTTTTTACAGAAAACCGGTCAACAACGAAGACGGCCGGCGACAGTACCTCGACGGGCGGGCTCTGGCGAGGGGCTCCGGTGGCGGGGCTCGGGCGCGAGG
>NC_057802.1:300660636-300710940 GCF_018294505.1 Triticum aestivum | reverse complement strand
GGGGAAGGGGGCACCCGAGGCGGCGGCGGCGTCGTGTCCGGGACGGACTCCGGCGGCGGCGTCGTGGGGAGAGAGGAGAGGGGCGACGGGGCTTGGGCCGTCGGCTGGGCCTTTGGCCCAGTCGGCGCGGGCGCGTTTTTTTTTAAGGTTCCGCAATAAATATTGCATAGAAAATTAAATAGAAATCAGAAAAATATGAAATAAATTTTCCCCGTCTAGTTAGAAAATCTAGAATAGGGTGAACATTTTTAAAATCAAAAATAAATATTTTGAAAACATGCAATATTTTTAATGCAATAAAAATTGCAAATAAAATCCAAATAAATTCCAAATAATGTTTTTAACATTTTTCCTCCGGTATTTCAATTGTTTTGGAGAAGTCATATTTTCTCCTCTCTTTTATTTAGAATTGAAATATTTTTCCGGAGAGAAAAATAATTAAAACCACAATCCTTGTTGGAAAAATCAAATTTAAAATTCGAGAAAATCCCCAACTCTCTCCAAGGGTCCTTGAGTTGCGTAGGATTTATCGAGGATTTGTCAAAATGCAACAAAACATGATATGCAAATGATGATCTATGTATAACATTCCAAATTGAAAATTTGGGATGTTACATGATATAACTATATAATGTATTTATTAAATAGGCCGGCATGCCATAGTTCACATACATGCCGCCTATGGAAACATGATAGCATGATATAATTCACGGATAGAATGACATAATTCAAAATATGATGACTGTAAACACTAAACAGGATGAGATGATATAACTATATGATGTCTTTATTAAATGGGTTGGCATGCCATAATTCAGATAGATGTTGTCTATGTAAACATGATGGCATGATATAATTCAAATATATGATTTATATACTAAGCAAGTAAACAGAGGGCAATTGCATATGTGATGTAAAAACTAAGCAATCCAAGACAACATGCATGACATGAGTAATATAACCCTGCCAAGTTTGAGCATAGACCTCGGGGGGGGGGGGATAGGACTCGTCATCTGTCTCGGAATCCTCCTCTGAGGAGCTATCTGTAACCAGCAAGATGTCTGCTTCAGCAGGTAGCATTCTCTACTCTGAATACCTTGTTTTCACTCCAGATACTTCCATCACTGCTTCAAATGGCTGGTGCACAGGAAGAGTAGTTGAATATACAAACGTTGTCGACAAATGGAACACGTAATACAAAAAAAGGATAGCATGATATAATTCACATATATGATGATTGGCTAAACAGCATGGCATTGCATAATTCACATATATAATGCCTTGCAACAAGATAGCATTGCATAATTCACATATATAATATCTTGCAACAAGATGGCATTGCATATTCACATATATGGTAATTAGACACTAAACAGGTGGCATCCACACAAAGCATGTCTAAACTAAGCAAATGACATGGCAATGCAAGACACCATACGCACGATATGAGCAACATAACCCTGCCAGGTTAGAGCATACACCTCGGCGGGAAATATGGCTGGTCATCTGTCTCTGAATCCTCCTCTGAGGAGCTATCCATAACCAGCGAGATATGTGCTTCGTCAGATAGCATAGTCTGCTCTGAAGACCTTGTTTTCACTCTAGAATTTTCCATCACCGTGTCAAATGGCTGATGCGCACGAAGAGTAGTTGAATGTACTAACATTGTTGACAAATGTAATACGTAATGAAAAAAAGGATGGCATGATATAATTCACATATAAGATTACTGATTAAGCAGGATGACATTGCAAAATTCACATATACGATGTCTAGCTAAACAAGATGGTGTTGCATAATTCACATATACGATAAAGAAACTAAATAGATGGCATTCACACAAAGTATGTCTAAACTAAGAAGATGACATACTTGATGTATAAAGTAAGAAATGCAAGGCACCATATGCATGATATTACCAACATCAGCATGCCAAGTTAGAGCGAAAACCTCAGGGGGGAAATAGGAGTGGTCTTCTCCTTCTGAATCTGTCGGATTTCAGGTTCCGGCAAATCCCTTGAGGTTCGAACACTGGGGTGCGCACAAAGATCTCTCCCTACCTAATCATGCCCTCAGCCTCGGCGTGATCTCAAAGCCTAGCTCGACGAACCCACAGAAAGAGAGACACGAGAGTTTATACTGGTTCGGGCCACCGATGTGGTGTAATACCCTACTCCAGTGTGGTGTGGTGGATTGCCTCTTGGGCTGAGGATGAACAGTTACAAGGGAAGAACAGCCTCTTGAGGAGAGGTTCTCTTGTGCTCGGTGAACTTGTGTGGTTGAGGGTGATCTGAGTGATCTGTGATCAGTTGCCCCCTACTGTGGTGGTGGCTAGTCCTATTTATAGAGGCCCTGGTCCTCTCCCAAAATATTGAGCGGGAAGGGATCCAACAACGGCCAAATTTGAAGGGAGACAACTAGTACAAGTTATCCTGACTAAAGGTGGTCTTCGCCTGCCAAAGGTTCTGGTGGTGACGTTGTCTTGGGCTCCACGGTGACCTCCGTCCTGCCGCCCTGCTGGTCTTGGTCTCGTTGCACTGATATGGCAACCTTTGCCTGATGCCTCGGGACTCCTCGCCTGCGCTTGCCCCTTTAGCACCAAAGAGGAAACGAGGACACTGTGCGCGCTGGCGCCCGCCTAGCTCAAGTAGTCATGGCTTGCATTATAGAAACCTCGTGAGGTGTCCCTTGCCTTGATCTCTCCGCCCCTCGCGAGCCGGCCAGGCGAGGCAGCCCCCGAGGAGGTCTTGTGTCGTCCGCCTCACGAGGCTTGGCCCCTCGGGGGGGTCTTGAGTGTTTGCTGGTGAAGATGGGCCGTACAGGGCCGCTGGTGGAGCCACACTGTGGGCCGCAGGCAGCCAAGTCTGGGGACCCCCGTTCCGAGGACGCCGACAATAGCCCCCGGGCCCAAGGCGTGCTCGGACTTGCCTTCGAGGCGAAGCCAAAGGGCAAGTGTAGAGCGCCGCAGGCCCCAACAGCCTGCGGCCCCGCTTGACGCGTGGCGATTGATTGGACGTGGGCGTCTCCGCTTCCCCACGCTGCCTCGGCAACTTCCCAATTTGACGAGTCCCTATTGCATGCAGAGAAAAACCATCATTACCTGTGATCGTGGGGATCGCCGGTTGGCCTTCTCCTGCTATAAATAAGGAGGGGGCGGAGCCCCCGTCGCTCATCTCTACCTGCTCTGCTTGCTTCTCCTTCCTCGCTCCATTGCTAGTAGCGACTCCCATGGCGCCTATTCGGAGGTTCTCGGCCGCAGAGAAGGGAAAACCCCCCGCGACGAGCCCGGGCCACTTCCGCCGAAGAAGAGGCCGAGCCACCGCCGCGACATGGTCGTCAGGCCAGAGGTGTCGAGGCCTTGGTACGAGCGGCCTCCTCCCGGGTACCCGCTACCTTTGAACGCCCAAGCTGAGGGCTCCGGAGGGAGAGGCGACGAGCGTCACCACCCGCGCCGGGGCCGTGGTCGCCGCGCCGCAGTGATTCGCGCCGCCGCCCCAGGAGTCCACCCCACGGACTCCTCGCGCGAACTCGTGATGTGGGCGGCGATGCCCCCGCGCACCTAGATCCGCTTCCCGCAGTTCTTCTCCGCCGAGATGCCGCCGAGGGGCCACCTCAAGCTTTGCCTGCAGCATGCCAACTGCGGTGCCCCGGCGACTGGAGCGGAAGTCGAAACCATCTCCCCAGGCAAGATCTTCATGACCCGAGGCTGGGGCGAGGTTGCCCGGGTTTGTCGCGCGGAAGGCGCCCTCGCCATCCACTTCAAGTACGACGGCGCCTCCACGATGTTCTTCAAGGTCTTCGATGCGGAAGGCCGCCGCTTGGAGTGCTGCCCTGGAGGGGGTCGCCGGGACGGCGCAGCGGCCAGCGCCGAGCTCGCCGCTGGCTTTTCCAGTGGCTCCTCCAGTAGTAGCGGTGGCGCTCGGAAGTCCAGCAACTCTCCCGAGCCCTACGAGACCCCGGGATGAGCGACGACAGCTACGTGCCCCCGAGCTCTCGCCGGGCCCGGAGCAAGGCCGCAGCGTCCAGCCGCCGCCATCGTTGATCTGGATGGGGTTGGCGCCGGCCTCCCGTGGCCCACTGTTGATGATGGCGTCGGTTGCCCTGGCGCATGTAGATAGGGCTCCTAGGAACTCCCTTCTTTTGTTCCCTGCGAGGAATCGAAATGGACCCCGTGGGGGTGTGTAAAGATCTGTAATGTCTTCTGTTCATATTATCCCTATTATGAAAATTTGCGAATGCATGTCTTGTTTTGGCTCGGTCTCCCCTTTCCAACCCCATGGCAGCTTGGTGCTCTACGCCGATAGGTCCCGGTCCCTAGGCAGGCTGCAGCCGTCGCTGGTATGCCAGGTCGCGGTGCCGTGGTCAAGGCCAGGAGGTGAGCGGCCCGAGGTCCAGTAAGAGCTCCTGAGGCGCGATGCTCAAGAGGTCCCCTTTAGCGCTCAAGCAGCCACCGAGAGGTAGGAAAGCGTGGCGACGTTGCCGTAACAAGGCTGCCACAGGTGAGGATCCTATGCTGTAGCGCTGGGTCGATCCAGGCACGAGACTTATCTTGGCATTCCTGAGTTGGTTCCTTGTGTCGCGCCAGACTTGTGCGCCGACTACCGTAGGGCAGCCAGGTTAGGCCCGTGCGAGCCTCCCCCTCTTCTCCACGCTCTTCTGTGTGCTCTGAGTCCTCAGGTCCCGGCCCTCGAGCGAGCTCAGCTGCCGCTGGTATGCCAGATCGTGATGCCGTGGTCAAGGCCAGGGGGTGAGGGCGGGAGAGCCAGTAAGAGCTCCTGACTCGCGATGCTCAGGAGCCCCCCTTTTAACATGCAAGCGAATCACATGGGAGAAAAAGGAGCTCGTGCTACCACCCGCGGTCATCCTCAGGAGGTTCATGCAGGTTAGCGCGAGGAGGGACACAGACTGCCATGATGATTGCCGGTCTGCCGCAGGTCACTCTGCAAGAAGATGAAGGCACTGAGGGCCTGGTGAGGTGATGTGCGCGGGGCGTGCCGCGAGCCAGAGCTTGACCGCTCAGATTTGTCGACGTTGTAGGGACGGACCCGAGCACAAGCGTCGTGCCAGTGTGTGTAGCTCCCGCGGTGGGTGGCAATCAAGCGGTGATAACCATAGATAGATTATGCATGAAAAGCAGACTAGCCCATGTAAATGCAAGAATGATACGACCCGAGCGGCTTGGGGATGATGCAGCCCGAGGGGCGCCCCCAGTAGAGTAAGCTAAAAGACGTAAAAGGATACATGCCGCAGGGACAGACCCACGCGGCCTAGGAATGATGCAGCCCAGGGGGCGCTCCCAACTAAATAAACTTGGAAAATGTCACCTGGTTCCGTTGTCGAAGGGGTGTTGGGGAAGATGAAGGTGCGTGGTGAACGGGTTGCTCCTCACGAGCCACCGGGGCCCTGAGCCTCGGGAGGCTCTGGGGGTCCGGGCGGTTCCTTGAGGACCGTCTCCATCTCCGTCAGGACTGCGTCATGCCTGGCCTCTTGAGCCGCCAGGATGCTCCGTAGGTTGTGCTGGAAGGCGGCTGCCATGCTCGGCAGGCCGAATGGCATGGGAACATAGCTGTGAGGTGGGCCCTCGCAGCGTCCCACGCGCGAAGGCCAGCAGAGCTCCTGAGATGCGGCCCTATTGAGCCCTGGGATGTCGACGCAGACGCGCAGTCCTCCATCCTCGCCTGGATGGGGAGCTGCCCCAGGTGGGTGGCAGTCGCCGCGCATGGCTCTTGCATCCTGCAGCTCCTGAGTGAGCTTGGTGATGAACTCCTGAGCACCAGGCGCTCCTCGCCTGGTGTCCTCCTGAGGGAAATGTGCCGCGAAGGATGCCTCCACGTGGCGCCCGAGCGCCTCCCTTGTGATGTTGGCTCGGTCTGAGGCCCTCCAGAAGAGAGCCCCCGAGCCCTGCCCGAGGAGGGCGCCGGGCGTGCCTTCCTATGCGAGGGAGGGAGGCGCCCCAGGCGCGGGCCGATCCTGATGTTGCGCCGCCAGAGGCGCCGCTCCCCTGAGGCCCTGTGCGGAGTAGCTGCTTCTTCTTGGGGATAGCCTCAGGAGGGCACTGCGCACCATTGTTGTCGGGGTCTTCGATTGATGCAGCTTGGAAGGCGCGCTCGAGGGAGCACACCACATCTCTTTCTTCGCAGGGGGCGGTGATGATCCCGCTGCTTCCTGGCATCTTGAGGACGTTGTAGCCATGGTGGATCACCGCCATGAACTTGGCTAGGGCAGGATACCCGAGGATGGCATTGTACGGCAGGCGGATGTGGGCGACGTCGAAGTCGATGAGCTCGGTGCGGTAGTTGTCGCGCTGTCCGAAGGTGACAGGGAGGCGGACCTGCCCTATCGGGGTGGTGGAGTGATACATCTCCAACGTATCTATAATTTATGAAGTATTCATGCTATTATATTATCCATCTTGGATGTTTTATGGGCTTTACTATGCACTTTTATATGATTTTTGGGACTAACCTATTGACCCAGAGCCCAGTGCCAGTTCCTGTTTTTTCCCTTGTTTCAGTGTTTCAAAGAAAAGGAATATCAAACGGAGTCGAAACGGAATGAAACCTTCTGGAGAAGTTATTTTTGGAAGGAAAGCAACCCGGGAGACTTGGAGTCTACGTCAAGAAAGCAATGAGGGAGGCACGAGGCAGGGGGCACGCCCACCCCCCTGGGCGCACCCTCCACCCTCGTGGGCCCCTCGTGGCTCCCCTGACATATTTCTTCCGCCTATATATATCCATATACCCTAAACCTTCGGGGAACAGAATAGATCGGGAGTTCCGCCGCCGCAAGCCTCTGTACCCACCAAAAACCAATCGGGACCCTGTTCCGGCACTCTGCCGGAGGGGGGATCCCTCATCGGTGGCCATCTTCATCATCCCGGCGCTCTCCATGACGAGGAGGGAGTAGTTCACCCTCGAGGCTGAGGGTATGTACCAGTAGTATGTGTTTGATCTCTCTCTCTCTCGTGTTCTTGATTTGGCACGATCTTGATGTATTGCGAGCTTTGCTATTATAGTTGGATCTTATGTTTCTTCTCCCCCTCTACTCTCTTGTAATGGATTGAGTTTTCCGTTTGAAGTTATCTTATCGGATTGAGTCTTTAAGGATTTGAGAACACTTGATGTATGTCTTGCCGTGCTTATCTGTGGTGACAATGGGATATCACGCGATCCACCTGATGTATGTTTTGGTGATCAACTTGCGGGTTCCGCCCATGAACCTATGCATAGGGGTTGGCACACGTTTTCGTCTTGACTCTCCGGTAGAAACTTTGGGGCACTCTTTGAAGTACTTTGTGTTGGTTTGAATAGATGAATCTGAGATTGTGTGATGCATATCGTATAATCATACCCACGGATACTTGAGGTGACATTGGAGTATCTAGGTGACATTAGGGTTTTGGTTGATGTGTGTCTTAAGGTGTTATTTTACTACGAACTCTAGGGCTGCTTGTGACACTTATAGGAATAGCCCAATGGATTGATCGGAAAGAATAACTTTGAGGTGGTTTCGTACCCTACCATAATCTCTTCGTTTGTTCTCCATTATTAGTGACTTTGGAGTGACTCTTTGTTGCATGTTGAGGGATAGTTATATGATCCAATTATGTTATTATTGTTGAGAGAACTTGCACTAGTGAAAGTATGAACCGTAGGCCTTGTTTCCTAGCATTGCAATACCGTTTGTGCTCGCTTTTATCATTAGTTACGTTACTGTTTTTATATTTTCAGATTACAAAAACCCATATCTGTTATCCATATTGCACTTGTATCACCATCTCTTCACCGAACTAGTGCACCTATACAATTTACCATTGTATTGGGTGTGTTGGGGACACAAGAGACTCTTTGTTATTTGGTTGCAGGGTTGCTTGAGAGAGACCATCTTCATCCTACGCCTCCCACGGATTGATAAACCTTAGGTCATCCACTTGAGGGAAATTTGCTACTGTCCTACAAACCTCTGCACTTGGAGGCCCAACAACGTCTACAAGAAGAAGGTTGCGTAGTAGACATCAAGCTCTTTTCTGGCGCCGGTGCCGGGGAGGCTAGGTAAGCGGCACTCACACCCCATCAACTAAGCTCTTTTCTGGCGCCGTTGCCGGGGAGGTTAGTGCTTGAAGGTATATCTTTAGATCTTGCAATCGAATCTTTTTGTTTCTTGTTTTATCACTAGTTTAGTTTACAAAAGAAAACTACAAAAAAATGGAATTGAGGGTACCTCATATGCTTCATCTTTTTAATGTCTTTTGTGAAAATGATGGAAATTAAAATTGTGCTCAAGTACTAGAAGAAGAATTACATAGGATGCTTGGCATAAAATATGTGAATGATGAGCATGATTGCAATGTTGTTATTATAAATTCTTTGAATACCCATGATGCTAATGATATGCAAAGCCACAAGCTTGGGGAAGCTATGTTTGATGAAGATGATATTTTTTGTCCCCCAAGCTTTGATGAGAAAATTTACTATGATGAAAGCATGCCTCCTATCTATGATGATTATTGTGATGACACGGATGCTATAAAGAATAATGATAACCATGAAACTTGTCATCTTGATCTTAATTTTCAATCACATGATAGTTGTTTTGTTGATTTTTCTCCCACTACTATTTCGAATGAGAAGAAGTTTGCTTATGTGGAGAGTAATAAAATTTCTATGCTTGTAGATCATGAAAAGAATTCTTTAGTTGCTGGTTATATTGTTGAATTCATTCATGATGCTACTGAAAATTATTATGAGGGAGGAATATATGCTTGTAGAAATTGCAATAATATCAAGTTTCCTCTCTATGTGTCAAAAGTTTTGAAGTTATGCTTGTTTTGCCTTCCTATGCTAGTTGATTATTGTTCCCATAAGTTGTTTGCTCACAAAATCCCTATGCATAGGAAGTGGGTTAGACTTAAATGTGCTAGTCATAATCTTTATGATGCTCTCTTTAGGTTTCAATTCTTATCTTTTATGTGAGCATCATTGAGATCATCATGCCTACCTAGGGGCGTTAAACGATAGCGCTTGTTGGGAGGCAACCCAATTTTATTTTAGTTTCTTGATTTTTGGTTCTGTTTAGGAATAAATAATCCATCTAGCCTCTGGTTAGATGTGATTTTATGTTTTAATTAGTGTTTGTGCCAAGTAGAACCTTTGGGAAGACTTGGGTGAAGTCTTTATGATCATGCTGTAAAAAACAGAAACTTTAGCGCTCACGAGATTAGCTTCAACTTTTTACTGGAGAGTGCTATTTAGTTGATTATTTTTTTCAGATGATTACTAGACAAATTCCTCAGGTCCACCCATTTATTTTAGAATTTTTGGAGTTCCAGAAGTTTTCGTTTGATACAGATTACTAGACTGTTCTGTTTTTGACAGATTCTGTTTTCATTGTGTTGCTTGCTTATTTTGATGAATCTATGGCTAGTAAACTAGTTTGTAAACCATAGAGAAGTTGTAATACAGTAGGTTTAACACCAATATAAATAAATAATGAGTTAATTATAGTACCTTGAAGTGGTGTTTTGTTTTCTTTCGCTAACGGAGCTTACGAGTTTTCTGTTGAGTTTTGTGTTGTGAAGTTTTCAAGTTTTGGGTAAAGATTCAATGGACTATGGAATAAGGAGTAGCAGGAGCCTAAGCTTGGGGATGCCCAAGGCACCCCAAGGTAATATTCAAGGACAACCAAGAGCCTAAGCTTGGGGATGCCCCGGATGGCATCCCCTCTTTCGTCTGCATTCATCGGCAACTTTACTTGGAGCTATATTTTTATTCACCACATGATATGTGTTTTGCTTGGAGCGTCGTTTTATTTTCTTTAGCTTTGCTTGCTGTTTGAATAAAATACCAAGATCTGAAATTCTTAAATGAGAGAGAGTCTTCACATAGCTACATAATTATTTAACTACTCATTGATCTTCACTTATATCTTTTTGGAGTAGTTTGTCATTTACTCGTGTGCTTCACTTATATCCTATGAGTAAATGGTTGAATGATTTGAATGTCATAAATCTGAAATTATATATGTTTCATATGCCTTTCCCATGGGCAGTGATGCCTTCACATATAAGAAGTAGAGGTGGTAAATTTTTTGAAGGTTAGCAAACATTGTATTGGTCACTTGAACAATTCATGAAAGAATATTGAAGGAAGAGAGATTTCACATATAAATATACTATCTTGGACATCTTCTATGATTGTGAGCCCCATTAATTATTTTCAAACCTGAGCAAATTAGTTGAAGTTGGACAAGGAAGACAACATAATGAGTTATGCTTGGGTATATTTGTATAGAAGTTATATTGTTATGGATCCTCTAACATGTGGTGCTTGCTATTTAGAATCCTTTGCTAGCCAAAATATCTGTACTAAGCAGGAATACTGCTTGTGCATCCAAATCCCTTGAACCAAGTTTCTTCCATGAGTGTCCACCATATCTACCTATATGCGGTATTTACCTGTCGTTCCAAGTAAATTTGCATGTGCCAAACTCTAAACCTTCAAATAGTAATCTGTTTTGTATGCCTGAATCGCTCATGTAGCGACTAGGGGCTAGCAGTATCTTCCATGCTAGGTGGGTTATTCTCACGATGAGTGGACTCCGCTCATCATTCACGAGAAAATGGCTGGTAACTGGGATGCCCAGTCCCATGATCAAAAGATCGAAATCAAATCAAAAATAATTGCAAACAAAACTCCCCCAGGTTTGATGTTAGTTGGAGGCACCCGTTGTTTCGGGCAAGCCATGGATTGATGATTGTTGGTGGAGGGGGAGTAAAAATCTTTACCTTTCTGTTTGGGAACCGCCTATAATGTATGTAGTATGGAAGATATTGGGAACTCTTGGTCGTTATGTTGACAATGAAAGCATACCTCTCAAAATTATTTTCATCTCTGTTTTAGCTTCGAGCTCTGGCACCTCTGCAAATCCCTGCTTCCCTCTGCGAAGGGCCTATCTTTTACTTTTATGCAAGAGTCAGTAGTATTCCTTCTCATTCCAACCTACTCTTTAGTTGGCAAGCATCATGTGTTGGGGAAAGATCTAAGCATATATGGCCATTCAAATATATTTGATCATGAATTGAGTTTTCGCGGCAGGCGGATGTGGGCGACGTCGAAGTCGATGAGCTCGGTGCGGTAGTTGTCGCGCTGTCCGAAGGTGACAGGGAGGCGGACCTGCCCTATCGGGGTGGTGGAGTGATACGTCTCCAACGTATCTATAATTTATGAAGTATTCATGCTATTATATTATCCATCTTGGATGTTTTCTGGGCTTTACTATGCACTTTTATATGATTTTTGGGACTAACCTATTGACCCAGAGCCCAGTGCCAGTTCCTGTTTTTTCCCTTGTTTCAGTGTTTCAAAGAAAAGGAATATCAAACGGAGTCGAAACGGAATGAAACCTTCTGGAGAAGTTATTTTTGGAAGGAAAGCAACCCGGGAGACTTGGAGTCCACGTCAAGAAAGCAACGAGGGAGGCACGAGGCAGGGGGCGCGCCCACCCCCCTGGGCGCGCCCTCCACCCTCGTGGGCCCCTCATGGCTCCCCTGACGTATTTCTTCCGCCTATATATATCCATATACCCTAAAACCTTCGGGGAACAGAATAGATCGGGAGTTCCGCCACCGCAAGCCTCTGTAGCCACCAAAAACCAATCGGGACCCTGTTCCGGCACCCTGCCGGAGGGGGGATCCCTCATAGGTGGCCATCTTCATCATCCCGGCGCTCTCCATGACGAGGAGGGAGTAGTTCACCCACGGGGCTGGGGGTATGTACCAGTAGCTTTGTGTTTGATCTCTCTCTCTCTCGTGTTCTTGATTTGGCACGATCTTGATGTATCGTGAGCTTTGCTATTATAGTTGGATCTTATGTTTCTTCTCCCCCTCTACTCTCTTGTAATGGATTGAGTTTTACCTTTGAAGTTATCTTATCGGATTGAGTCTTTAAGGATTTGAGAACACTTGATGTATGTCTTGCCGTGCTTATCTGTGGTGACAATGGGATATCACGTGATCCACTTGATGTATGTTTTGGTGATCAACTTGCGGGTTCCGCCCATGAACCTATGCATAGGGGTTGGCACACGTTTTCGTCTTGACTCTCCGGTAGAAACTTTGGGGCACTCTTTGAAGTACTTTGTGTTGGTTTGAATAGATGAATCTGAGATTGTGTGATGCATATCGTATAATCATACCCACGGATACTTGAGGTGACATTAGGGTTTTGGTTGATGTGTGTCTTAAGGTATTATTTTACTATGAACTCTAGGGCTGCTTGTGACACTTATAGGAATAGCCCAATGGATTGATAGGAAAGAATAACTTTGAGGTGGTTTCGTACCCTACCATAATCTCTTCGTTTGTTCTCCGCTATTAGTGACTTTGGAGTGACTCTTTGTTGCATGTTGAGGGATAGTTATATGATCCAATTATGTTATTATTGTTGAGAGAACTTGCACTAGTGAAAGTATGAACCGTAGGCCTTGTTTCCTAGCATTGCAATACCGTTTGTGCTGGCTTTTATCATTAGTTACCTTGCTGTTTTTATATTTTCAGATTACAAAAACCCATATCTATCATCCATATTGCACTTGTATCACCATCTCTTCTCCGAACTAGTGCACCTATACAATTTACCATTGTATTGGGTGTGTTGGGGACACAAGAGACTCTTTGTTATTTGGTTGCAGGGTTGCTTGAGAGAGACCATCTTCATCCTACGCCTCCCACGGATTGTTAAACCTTAGGTCATCCACTTGAGGGAAATTTGCTACTGTCCTACAAACCTCTGCACTTGGAGGCCCAACAACGTCTACAAGAAGAAGGTTGTGTAGTAGACATCATGGAGCGGTCGGTCACTCCTAAGAAGGGCTTGGTAGGCTGAAGCTGATCGTAAGGCACTTGGAGGCTGTCGAACGTCTCGACGGACAGGACGTTCAGCCCTGCACCGCCGTCGATGAGGGTCTTGGTCACTTGTACGTTGCTGATGACGGGCGAGCAAAGCATTGGGAGGGCGCCAGCGGTGGCCGCGCACTTGAGCTAGTCCATTGAACTGAAAGTGATGGCGCACATGGACCACCTGAGCGGGCGTGTGGCCTCGAGCCTGGGAAGGGCTGCGTTCACATCGCGAGCAAACTGCTTGAAGATACGCTGGGAGGCTGGGGCTTGGGCTCTGCCCAAGATGCAGGCGATGGCGCGCGGTTCCTGGAAGCCCCCCAACCCCCTCATCCTAATGGTGGTCGTCGTTCCTTCTTGGTGGTGGCGGCATCGGAGGAAGGCCAGCGTTGCCCTGAGGGCGGTCCTCGCGAGGCTGGTCCCTCCATGCGCCCTCACGAGGCTGGTCCTGCCAGCGGTCCTCATGAGGCCGGTCGCGCCACTCCTGGCGATGGCCACGATCGTCCCAGCATCCTCCGCCTCATCCTCCTCCTCGGCCGTAGCCCCGGTCGTTGCACTCAGGGCGTCGACCGAGGCGTCCATCTCGAATGGCCCTGAGCTCTTGACAGTCATTGGTGTTGTGGCTGTGTACGTTGTGGAAGGCGCGGAACGGTCGGCTGCTCTTGGACGACTCGGGATGGTCTCGGACGCGCTTCGTGTCTGGCTCCGCCGTGAGCACGGCTACTCCCTTGCGCTTCACGTCCTTGGCCTTAGCTTTCTTCTCCTCTGGGTCGGTAGCTAGGAGCTCGAGGAGGGAGAGGCGCCCCTCCTCAGCTCTTGCGCACTTGGTCGCCAGGTTGAACAACTCCAAGGCCGTGCATAGCTCCTCGTGGATGGCGAGCTCCTCCTTCATCTTGATGTCGCGGACGCCATCAGAAAACGCAGAGATGATGGCCTCGTCCGTCACCTTGGGGATCTTGAGACGAACGTCGTTGAAGCACTGGATTTACTTCTGCAAGGTCTCTCCTGGCTGCTGCTTGATGCGACGCAGGTCACCCGCGGCCGGAGGGCGGTCGCGAGTGCCCTGGAAGTTGGTGACGAAGCGGTCCTGCATTTCGTTCCAAGAGGAGATCAAGCCCGGGGGCAGGTTCAGGAGCCACGAGCGAGCGTCATCCTTGAGAGCCATGGGGAACCAGTTCGCCATGACTTTCTCATCACCGTTGGCCGCCTCGATGCTCAGCTCGTAGAGCTGCAGGAACTCCGCGAGGTCGGCGGTGCAGTCGTAGCGTGGAGGCAGGTCTGGCTTGAACTTGCCCGGCCAAGCGATGCTACGCAGCTCCGGAGTGATGGCGCGGCAGCCTGCGGTGGCCACCGGGACTCTTTGCTAATGCGAAGCCTGCCCTTGGTGCCCGCGCGCTGCCGCTGCAGGCGGCACGCGGTCTTGTTGCAGCGGAGCTGGGAGCGCGGGCGCATTCTCCTGCGGCAGGGGAACTTCTTGGCCGCTTCCTTCTTCTTGCGCGGGCGCCCAGCGCGGTGGGTCACGCCAGGGGGCCGCACGTCTTGGCGCCAGAACATCGTCTTGGTGCAGAGGTGGTCGAGGCAGCGAGAGGGATAGCGCAGGGGAGCCCCCTGCGGCGCCGACGAGCTCAGCGATGTGGTCGAGCCAGTCCTCGTAGAGGTCGCCTACTGGACGGTAGCGCAGGAGCTCACATGCCATGAGCAGCGCGGATTGCGCGTCTGTGGGAGCGCGACGAGCATGAGACGACAAACCGGCTGGGGTTAGCGACGGAGTGGCGGTGCGGCCGTCCCGCCGCACTGAGGGGTGCAGCGAGGACGCTTGCTGCTCATTTCCCGCCGGGCCGGTGGCGGCGTTGGCGGCTGGTGACGGGGAGCGACGGGGAGGCCCGCCGATAGGAGTGGTCTGAATGAGGGCGGTGAGGGCGGCCCGACGCTCAGCGCGGGCTCGACGAGCGTCCGCCATGGATGCGACGAATCAACGGGACGTGGATCGGGGAAGGAAAGCTTCGGCGCACCCCTACCTGGCGCACCAAATGTCGGATTTCGGGTTCCGGCAAAACCCTTGAGGTTCGAACACTGGGGTGCGCAAGAAGATCTCTCCCTACCTAATCACGCCCTCAGCCTCACCGCGATCTCAAAGCCTAGCTCGACGAACCCACAGAAAGAGAGACACGAGAGTTCATACTGGTTCGGGCCACCGATGTGGTGTAATACCCTACTCCAGTGTGGTGTGGTGGATTGCCTCTTGGGCTGAGGATGAACAGTTACAAGGGAAGAACAGCTTCTTGAGGAGAGGTGCTCTTGTGCTTGGTGAACTTGTGTGGTTGAGGGTGATCTGAGTGATCTGTGATCAGTTTCCCCCTACTGTGGTGGTGGCTAGTCCTATTTATAGAGGCCCTGGTCCTCTCCCCAAATATTGAGCGGGAAGGGATCCAACAACGGCCAAATTTGAAGGGAGACAACTAGTACAAGTTATCCTGACTAAAGGTGGCCTTCGCCTACCAAAGGTTCTGGTGGTGACGCCGTCTTGGGCTCCACGGTGACCTCCGTCCTGTCGTCCTGCTGGTCTTGGTCTCGTTGCACCGATATGGAAACCTTTGCCTGATGCCTCGGGACTCCTCGCCTGCGCTTGCCCCTTTAGCACCAAAGAGGAAACAAGGACACTGCGCGCTGGCGCCCGCCTGGCTCCAGTCGTCATGGCTTGCGTCACAAAAACCTTGCGAGGTGTCCCTTGCCTTGATCTCTCCGCCCCTCGTGAGCCGACCTAGCGAGGCAGCCCCCGAGGAGGTCTTGTGTCGTCCGCCTCGCGAGGCTTGGCCCCTCGTGAGGGTCTTGAGTGTTTGCTGGTGAAGATGGGCCGTACAGGGCCGCTAGTGGAGCCACGCTGTGGGCCGCAGGCAGGCAAGTCTGGGGACCCCCGTTCCTAGGATGTCGACAGAATCCCCCTCAGAACAGTTATCTTCCTCTTGATTAATATTCGAAATGGGTGGAGGGGGGTTGGCTTTGCGCCCACCATGGAGCGACGTCTGCATGAAATTTTATTGCCACGCAAGGCTCGTCTCTTTTTCTCTACATGTTCAGTTCCATTGTGTACAATAATTGACATGCATAGGAATAAAACATAGTGAGATTATGTAAGGAGTGCATGCAGAAATCCAGAGTGATGGTAGCAACCTGTGGATAGACCCAAAACCAATGATAGCAGGCAGATAATGGCTTCAGTTGAAAAATACAGATGATGGCTTCTTTACTATTTGTTTCGCACCCAACATGAAACTCATAGTAGACACCAGAGATTAACCAGATAGTAGATAGATACTTTTGATTGCGGCCCCAATATGTACCCCACAACCATTTAAAAACTCAAGTTTGAGCATTAGTTTGGAGCTGACTCAGAGTCTAATCGGTGAACAGGACGATAAAGTAGCATGTAATATTAAGCGATGCATAACGAAGTAGACACGAAAGAGTGCAACCTCTCTTGCGGACCCGTGTAGTCCTCGAGGTCATCTGCTCGGTTGTTGATGGTATTGCAGTTGTCGTGCCTGCCAGCCACGGGGAAGAAGATCTGTGGTGGCGAAAGACAGTCTGGAGGCCGGATCCCTGCTTTGGTAGACCCTTCCATCGTTGGAGCAGCTGAGCTGGGGTGGACGACGTCGCAGCAGGAGCGGGACAAACCACACAAGGTTTTCTTTGACACATATCTGTAACAGAAGTAATTGTGTAAGGGCTTCTTTGAATTTGAGGATTCTAACAATGCAAGGATAGGAAATACACAGGAATAGGATAGGAATGCATGTGCAAAACAAAGAATTTAAAAACACATGATTTCTGCCAATCTGGGTGTTTTGTTCACAAGAATTGGAAGATCACAGGATGCAAAGAAGCATGGTGAGATTAAGTCAAACCACAAGAAAATGTACGGTTATAATGCTATTTTTTTGAATATTTACTGTGAGGCAAAGCCCCACAGTCCTTTATTAAAGAAAGCACAACTGTACAAACAAATTACAGACTATACAAGGAAAAAAAGAGTCTACCTATGGCTAAACATCCCTACCTGCTTTACAACAAAGAATCAACCCAAGCCAAGAGTTTTGGTTTAATACAATCCTTCACCCTATGAGCAAGCAAAGAAATATCATGGATGAATTTACACTTCCAAGCACTGAAAGTAGCTCTCTCAGCTCTGAAGGTTCTGCAATTTCTTAAAATCCAAATATTCCATGCTGCTGTTAGCATAACTACAAAGAAGAAAGGGTGCCTGAAGCTAGACCTAGCATGTATGATACATTGCAGAATATCTGAGCCTCCAGACCAATCAATGCCCAAGTAACTCCAGACTCTACAGCTGAAGGTGCAGTCAAAAAACAGATGGATTCTATCCTCATACACCAGCTCACTGCAAATGAGACAGAGATTGTCATCCTGGTTTGAGCGCCAGTGTCTCCTAACCAGCATATCCTTGGTGTTAAGTCTGTCAAACAATAACAGCCACCCGAACACCTTGATCTTCATGGTGCACCTACTCTGCCATAGCCATTTGCAAGGTTGTATTGTAGGTAGGTGTGAGTGCATGATCGTGTAGAAACTTTTGGCAGTGTATCCTCCTGATTGACTAGGCCATATCCAAACATCAGGTATAGTGGGGTCTCTGTCTAACAGCATGATCCAACCTTCCAGCATGTGTAACTCAGCAGCAGCCTCATGAGAAAGAGGCAAATAAAACATAGAGTAGAGATCCTGGGATTGAAGAAATTCCTGCACTGAGATCTTATCATTATTGACAAATGAAAACAACCTAGGCTATCTCCAACATAGGGGTCTAGCAGAGCCCCCAATGTGCCAAGAATCTGTCCAGAACAGAGCAGAATCACCCATGTTGATATGAGCTGAGGCAATAGCAGTATAAGCCTCATGCAGCTTCAGAACATCCCTCCACCAGAAAGATCCAGCATGAGCTGTTGCCTGTGGAACCCCATGATCATAGTAGCTGTTCCATATCAGGATCACCCAAGGAATATCAACATTGTCATAGAATTTGTGAAGATGCTTGATAAGGAGTCCTTTCTTCTGGATGTTCAGATTAATAACACCTAAACCCCCTTTATCTCTTGGCCTGCAAACCAGCTCCCATGCAGCCAGAGACTGTTTTGGAGCATCACTATTACCCCTCCAAAGACATTGCCTGGAGATTCTGTCTAGCTGCTTAATGATCCCTGCTGGAATATTGAGGCTGCACAGAAAGTATATTGGCAGAGAGGTCAGGACAGAGGTAAGAAGCTGCAAGCGAGAGCCTTGATTCAGCATAGAAGAGCTTGCAGTTAACCTCCTCTCAAGACTGTCAACTAGGGGCATTAGGTCAATGATCCTTGGCCTTGTAGTTCCCAAAGGCAATCCAAGATAAGTAAATGGGAGCTGGCCAATTTTACAACCAAGAATAGCAGCAAGCCTAGCAGCCTCCTCATCAGTCATATTCAATGGAATCATTGAAGATTTAGCAAAGTTGACCTTTAAACCTGTGGATTGTTGGAAGGTAAGCAGCATGTTCCTGAGGGCAACAAGCTCATCATCCTTAGCTTCATGAAATAGAATCATGTCATCCGCATATTGAATGATGGGAAACTCTTTGTCATGGGTTTGAATAAGCAAAGAGAGCGTGCCATGCTCCAGCATTTGGTTGACCACAGACTACAACAGATCTGCTGCGATGACAAGCAACAGAGGTGATAGTGGATCACCCTGTCTAACCCCACACTTGCACTTAAATTGCTTTCCAGGAATGCCATTTAACAGCACAGACGAAGAACCTATGGACAATAGTTGTTTAACCCAAAAAATCCATTTGGCATCAAACCCTTTATGCTGCAACATCTGAAGAATAACCTCATGCTCGACAGTGTCAAAGGCCTTAGCAAAGTCCAACTTAAGAATTATGATTGGACGCTTGGACTGTTTACATTGATGAATATACTCAAAACTCTAGGCCAGACAATCCTAAATTGACCTACCCTTAAGGAACCCATACCGATTTTTGTGGATACACTTAAGGATCACCTTCTGCAACCGGTTGGCCAACAATTTTGTTAGAAATTTAAGACAAGTGTTGGTGAGAGATATTGGCCGGAAATCATCGGGCCCTTCTGGTGAAATGATCTTGGGTATGAGCGTAATGAGGGAGGCATTAATGTTTTTCAACGAAAACTTCCCCACATAAAAATCCCGAATCATCCTCAACAAGTCCTTCTCAATTATAGGCCAACAGCGCTTGACAAACATCCCATTAAAGCCATCCGGACCAGGTGCCCGATCCACCGGCAATTCCTTCAAAACTTTGTTAATTTCCTCATCAGAAAACGGCAAGGATAGCTCCTCCAGTCCCGGGATGGGTTGAATTAATTGATTCAAATCGAAGCCCATATTGATCCCTTGGGCCTGGCCCATCCTTGATTTGAACGAAGCACAAAGAATTCCTGCCATTGGAGCATGATCAGTCATAGGATCAAGAATGGAACTGGAATTCAGACTGGAGGTTGAATTCCTCCTCGTACGCTCTGAGGCCATGGCATGAAAAAAATTTGAATTCTCCTCGCCAACCTTTATATACCGAATAGTGCACCTCTGTTTCCAATAAATATAGTGAATTTTCAACAGATGTTCATAGTGGAACTTCACAATTTTCCGGAAATTGAATTCCGGCCTTGTTAAAGGTGGCACTTCCTCCAGCTAATCAAAGTGTAGAATCACCTTTGAGCAATCAACAGTAAGTTTTTTTATGTATGATAACTTTTTGCTCCAAATTTTCAAATCATACCGCAGCCGCTTAAATTTCCTTGTGATAACCGCAGAAGTAGAAAGATCAGAGAAAACTGGTGCATTCCAAGACTTGGTGACACAATCCATGAACCCCGGCATATCAAACCAAAAAATTTCAAACCGAAAAGTC
This sequence comes from Triticum aestivum, assembly GCF_018294505.1. Lineage (NCBI taxonomy): Eukaryota > Viridiplantae > Streptophyta > Magnoliopsida > Poales > Poaceae > Triticum > Triticum aestivum. The sequence continues at coordinate 300,691,105 of NC_057802.1, read as the reverse complement.
TTGGCCGCAGGAATGGTAGTGTCAATGGACACCACACAAGGCACGTGATCCGAGGCAGTTCTGGCGAGTGGATTAACCATAGTGGTCAGATAATGTGAAATCCAATCAGCAGTAGTAAAGAACCAATCAAGTTGCTCGAGCAGGGGGTTTTGCTGCATATTAGACCAGGTGAAGCTACGGCCTTTCAAGGGCAGCTCCAAGAGACCAAGGTGACCAATCATTTCGTTGAAGAGGAAAATATCATTAATATCACCACCCGGGAGGTTTCTGTTATCCAATGACCTGATGAAATTAAAGTCCTCCAACAATAGCCAATTTTCATCGGGAGGGATGTCTAGATGATATAGCCAACTAACGAAATCGTCCCTAGGCTGACCCTCACATGCCCTTATACAGAGGCTAAGGTCCATTTTTCGGAGTTCTGCAACGATTGGAAGGAGACCACAACACCAAATCTCTGAATATCAACAAGCTGGCCGTGAAAGATCGAAGAATTCCAAACGACTAAAATCCCACCAGAGGCTCCAACAGAAGGCGAGAACGCGAATTGATCAAACCTCCTAGGGCAAAAGGATCTAATCGTTCGAATATCAAAGTTCTCGCATTTAGTTTCCTGCAGACAAAGTACAGAACATCTGCTCTCCTCAATCTTGGCACGTAGGTCACGCTGCCTAGCCTCAGAATTCAGCCCACGCACATTCCAACAGAGCACATTCCAATTTCGAAAAAAAAATTATCCATAAAAAACAACGCTGGGAAGTAGTTGCAGATCCAGCTGCTTAACAGCGTGGACAAGATCATAACATAAGTGGCAATAGCAGTAACCAAGGATTTCAGACAGTCACACAAACAGAAAGTGCTAACATAAAACGGACACAAAAACAAAAGTGCCCAACTCTCCATCAAGCTTATTGGGTTGTCAGTCATCATGTGGACCATCGTCTTCTTCAACAAGACGTGGAGAAGCCATAAGCTTCTCGACCGATAACTCAGACGGATCAATGCCCAGAGCCACTCCAATTGCCTGCATTGTTGGAATAGGCGTCGGGGGTGGGAGAGGAAGCTGGCTGTGCTCATCGTCAAGACGAAGCTTCTTTGCCTTCGAGCGACGCAGGGGGGCAGACCTCGGAGGGATTGCAGAAACTGGCTTCATGCCCGTCCTTTTGGCAGAACTGCGCGTCATCCTTCTGGTGGAGAAGTCCAGAACTGGCTCCACAAGCGTGATAGAATGCCTGGAGCGTGCAGACTGACGTGGTTGCTTGCCCAGCGGAGTTGGAGAGACCGAAGTAAACTGAAAATCCTCCTGAGAAACCTGTGAAGGAGAAAGTGGAACCTGGGAATTGGAGCACGAGAGATCATCAGGTGTCAACTCTTCAATGACCACCGAAGAGCTACTTCTAGGATCGGAGACACATTGCTTGGCAGACAAGAGCAGAAATTTCTGTTGCAGATCAGCAGACCCAAATTTAACTTGCATCAACATCGCAGAAAACCCAGGAAGACAAGCTGGTATATCCCTGATGAAAAATTCAGGCAATAAAGATTTGAACGATCTCTCTCAGATCATTGTCGGCGGAAGAACTGGCCCATAAAAGACCCTGACCATTCCAAGATGAATCGGGTCCAACTGCACTATCGGTGGAGCTTGTAGAGGCTGCTGGACTTCAACCATATCCTCATCATCAGAAGAGTCCGTGGATGGGTTCAAAATCATAGAATTTTGGTCCTGGGCTGGTTGAACCTCTTCATGCTGCTGCTGATCAGGCTGAACCTGTTCCTCCCACGGGCCCCATCCCGCTTCATGTTGCACATTATCAGCCCATCCTGCCACATCATTCTGTCCTTGATTAGGGCCCGGTGGAACTGCATTCCATCCCAGAGCAGGGTATGGAGGCATTGCCCAAAACGGTTGCGGCACCTCAACTCCAGGCAACGGGTGGGGATTCCCATTAAGAGGCATAGGATCTTCATCCGCTGGGATCATGGCACCAGCAAATTCCCCTGATAAGATATAACAACCAGCTGACCATGACACCATGACATCACCCTAATTGGCAAAATCCTGAAAGGTGACCGAGCGAGGGACTAGCGCATTATCAGGGAACGAGGCACGGACCAAAGATCTAACCTTACGCCTGTCAGTGCTATTCCAGTAGTGAAACTGTCCGAAGGAGCCAACCATATCAGCAATGCACTGAGTGTTTCTATAATCTAAAGGGATGCCGATGAACATCAACCACCCCGTCCGCTGGCCATGAATAGCACGAAAACCTTCACCCTGATTATGAGGGATAAAGCGGACAAAAAACTCATTGCCTTCATCATCGACCCCTAAAGGAAACGGCGGATGTAGAGTAAAAGAGCCCCGGACAACTGGATCTTCCATCTCTATTATGTTACTATCTCTTAATCTTGTGCTTCATGAATAGGAATTTGAAAAGGAGGACAAGTGGATATTAAAATTCCTATGGTTTTTCTTTCAAGGAGACACTAAAGGAACAAATCCTACAGTTTTCCCTTGCTCCATTCTTTGAACCAAATGCATGAATAGTAGTACCATAGGAAACTTTCCAATTCCTATGTTTTTCCTTCACTTTTCCTTTCAAGCACTGGCGATTCTAGTAGGCAGGCTTGAGCAGGGAAAAGCCTACACTCAAAAAATGTTTTTGTGCTACTTCTACTACTTTGGACCCAGACCACTGCCCTACTAGCTCAACTCCCAGGCCCATCTACAAATGCACAGCTCAAACGCGCAGAGATAAATAATGATGGTGTTCAAGAGAGTCCATCACGGATAGCTAAGTTGCCTGGTACCTCACTTCTTGTCATATAGTAGGAGAAACTAATCGTATTTCATGTTACTACGTGTGCTCAGTGGACAATATATATAACATCTAGAGTAAAAACGAGATGCAACAAGTGTACAACCTCTTTGGCGAAGCCATGTTGATCTCAGCGTGATTGGGTTGGTCGGTGGGGATGCTTCGGCTGATTTGGCTATCAGAGGAGGGGAAGAAGATCTTAGGCATCTGGAGATGGAGGCCAGGGTGTTGCTCCGCTGTTTTGGAGGGTTTCGTTGTTGGAGCAGCTTCGGTGAGTTGTACGACGGCGAAGCTGAAGCAGGACAAGAGAGACAATGTTAACCCAAGTTGAATTCTAATAGCATCTCCAATTGATCGCGTAAAATACATAAGCACAAAGTGCTAGATGTAAAATACATCAGCTGCTCATCTCTGAACTTAACTGTCAAAACTGAATTTAACTATCGAGACTGAATTTAACTGTCGAAACATAATTTTGCTGTCGAAACTAAATTTTACTGTCAAAACAGAACGCACTAGTAGTAGAAAAGCAGTAGCAGCAACAGCCGCGCCCAGAGCAGCAATGCGTGTGAGAGCCGGGGCAGCTGGTCGTGTAGCAGCATCTCGGGTAGCAGCTGTAGGGGCTCGAGGGAGAGCAGGATCTGCTGCTCGTGCAGCAGCAGCGCGCGCAAGAGTAGAGCAGCAGCGCAAGCAAGAGCTAGAGTGAGAGCAATAGCGCAAGCAAGAGCAAGAGCGAGAGCAGCAACGCGAGCAAGAGCAAGAGCAGACTAGGCAGGGGATCGAGAGCAAGAGCAGAGCAGCAGTGCGAGCGAGAGCCAAAGCAGCAGCAGCTCCTACTGATGTGGACATCGTCGCCGAGGGAGCAACGTCGTGGAGGAAGTGGCCGGTGATGCCGCCGTGGATGGAGACGCCCCATGTCGGCTCGGTACCGAGTGCCGGCAGCACCGTGAGATCGAATCAAGAAGAAAATGCGGTGATTAGTGTAGAACCTCTTTGGTGGCGCCGATTAGGCCTCAGCTTCATCCGAGGAATCGGTGATGATGCCGCTCTTCCGGTGGTGCAGGTGAAGACGGCGGTGTGGGACTGGATGTGGTGCGAAAGACGAGGGGAACGTCGGGGCAGCTCCTTGGAGGTGGAGGACGGGGTGGCTAAATCGGCGGGACGACGAGATTGACGACGGATCCTCATCCGGTGCAGTGGATGAGGGACGTCAAGGTGTTGTTGTGGACGACGTCATCGGGGAAGAGGCTCTGGCTGGGTGGCAGACGGAGGAGGGTATGGGGCTTCACAGGTTTTCGCGGCCTCGATGTACGAATGGGTGGGCAGATGGGATGGGAGGGGGAACCATGGCTTAGGGACGCACTTGTCCAAAGGTAAGTTACAAAAGTACCCCCACCGATTTGAGCTAGGCGGTTCTTTCGGTTCAGGGGCATCACGAGCATTTCGCGTGTTGGGATTTCGCAGGAGGTGGGAGTTTTCGCACGCGTTGTAATTTTGGGATAGCAAGGCGCGGGTTGAGATGGAGGGAGTTTTCGGAGCACAACGAGACAAATATATATCTTAAATATTTCAGGGTAACAAGGCGCGGGTTGAAATTTCCAGACAAGCCTAACGTGTATTGTACCAAATCAATTCGCACTTCCCTCGACAAAAAAAAAAGAAATCAATTCGCACCACACAAGAGAGTCTAGTCCCGTGTACTGTACCAAATCAATTCGCACTACAAATGCCATTCAAAACTTTGAGTTCATGTTATGTTCAATTAAAATATTTCGCTACATGTATATGCATGCAACCTGTTACTCAAATGAACATTTTAGTGCATTCCAAACGTATATACTACCACTTTAACTAAATTTGAATTCATTTCTCTATTTGAATAAGATATACAATCATGATTGTTGTCAAGTTAAACCATTTGAATCCGTTTCTCTATTTTAGTAAGATCTACAATCATCATTATTATCAAGTTAAACCATCGTTTGTATATTATCTTCACAGCACACCACATGATTACTGTTGAGTTAGATATGAACTATGTGTACTATATTAACTCGAACTCGATTTTTTGAATCCACTTTATGTTGATTTCAAATCATAGTACATTTCAAGCTCTAGCTGGATCTACATAATCTAAACCATGTCTCATATGTATAATGTGTTTATCACATAATGTATGGTGCCCCGCCCCCTATGCCTACAAGTATTTAGAAGTGAGTTGCAAATGCCACACATTATCACAAATTCAAAAAAAGTGAGATTGTTCAATATATAGTACAGTTTAGATTGTTCGATATTTAGTTGTGAGCTGCAAACGCCACACATTATCACAAATTCAAATAAAAAGTGAGATTGTTCGATGTACAGTACGGTCTAGATTGTTCGATATTTAGCTGTGAGTTGCAAACGCTACGCGTTATCACATTATGGTATAACATGTCCAGAACCACACCACGCGTATCACCGCTATATTCATGCATGCATATGTTTATAACACTATGATCTCCTATCCAAATATATGAATCCACTTTCATATCGAATTATGATCTTTGTTAGTCTCTTACACCCACACAATCCTCTAACCTTTGTAGCTAGCACTAACTTTCTCTCGTGCATGCACACGCCCTCCTCACCCTCCCCATCCCTCAACATTCTATCCGTCACACAAATTCATTTTTTTCTTTAGGTCGTTCTCCCACGGTCTCCACAACTCCTTTCCGACACACACCGAATGATAAACCTCTGTAGCGATGTCTGCCTACCACATACACACGCACCTTCCATCTCCTCCTTTGTGTGTCCATGCTTCGTGTCTCTCATACGGTCCCACGCATGTGTAAACTCTCGCCCCTATTTTCATCGATCTCACAATCGCACACTCCTCCCCCTATCTAGCTAGTAGGCCTCTCGCACCACCTCATAGCTCCATTCTCTCTGTCTATCCGTCTCGTTGGGCCTTGTTTGCCTCTAACAAATGGAAGTACACCGACCGATCTCCCGTTATACATATAGCTAGCTGGGTCGTTACAACTCGTTTTCCCCATGCGCCGATCGATCTACCTCATTAGTTATGTCTCTCCCTTCCTCCGTCACAAAACAATTGATCTACCGATCTAGTTAGGTCTGCTTACCAAACACATGGTCCCCCTTCATCATCCATGCATGCCTCCCGACACATCTATCACGCACACGCACACACAGAAACACATCCCAACTCTTATTGATAATATTGCAGTTCTACCCTCAGTTTGTCTAGTAGGCCTCTCCCACCATCTTCGAGACGCAACTCCACCACCCATCCAGCGCTCTACCTCTCTCTCTCTCTCTATCCCAACCAATTTCCCGTCCTTCACTTATGTATGGATGTCGACCGATCTCCCTCAAGACATAGCTGGGTCTCTCCTTCTCAACACATATACGAGTCGATCTACCTCTCTAGTTAGGTCTTTGCCTCTCCCCCCTACACACCGATACATTGAGCGCTCTAGTCATGTCTCCCTACCACACACAAACTTGCCCTATGCCCTCTGACGTTCCGGTAGGTCTGTCACCCTATATCTTTGACTTCCACACACACAATTTCGATGGCTCTCTTCATCGATCTCGCACCCACCCACTTGATCCTCTCTTCAACTCTATCGATATCTATGACCCCTACCTCTCTTCTCATGGATCGCCCACTCTATATATGATATAGATAGGCCTCTATTTCACACACATTGCATGTGTCAAAATTTTGTTTGAGATATCATCGACACATATTCCCACAAATACTTTCACGAAATCACCCCCCCCCAACAAAAAACACTCACAAACACACACGCCATCTGTCTAGGTTTGTATCTCTCTCACACACACCCACGTAGGTGGGGGACATGCACGAAGAGAAGAGGTGCACGCACGGCGCACGTACTCCCGTCTCTTTCCCAACCACACCCTCGCGGGTACATGGTGGAGCTCATTTCTGTACGAAAAGGCAGCCCACGTGGTAATTTGACATGTGTACTGGTTGTCCACTTGATGGAGGATCATGTACCACGGGTGAACAAACAAATTGTGACTTGACGCGTTATGTTAAAAAGAGGCAAACCATGTGGGGCGTACCTTAGAGGCAACGCTCTATACACTGGAGATGCTCTGTATGTATTACTTTCGATGTGTCCCGTCAACTCGCAGAATGAGGAGAAGCTTGCTTAGTATGCCGTCTCCCTCGCCCACGGGCGCGGTGTCTCGCAGAGTCGCAGGACGAGGAGAAGCTTCCTTACTACACCTACGCCCGCTCCCTCGCCCACGCGCGCGGTGGCTCGCGGGACGAGAAGAAAATTTTACTACTCCCTCCGTTACTCCTCGTCCCTACCTTGGTTAGAGAGATTATCATATTGTTTGAAATATATGTCTTTTAGTATTTTTTCAATGTGAACTACTAGTACATACTCCAAACACTGATGTATATAGACGTACTTTAGAGTGTAGATTCACTCATTTTGCTCCGTATGTAGTCCATATTGAAACGGACGTACTAGTACGCACTCTCCCTCGCCCCTCGACCCTCGCTCGACCCTCGCCCATGTGGTGGACATGCAGCAATTCATTCGGTCTCAGATAGATAGAACGATATACCGTAGTACCATTGTTTCTCAACTTCCCGAAGAGGCGAAGAGCCAAGCGCAAGGTTAATATTTTTTTAGATGCCAAGTGCAAGGTTTATAGGAAAACGAGTAGTAGTAGCAGTAGTAGTAGTAGTAGTAGTAGTAGTAGTAGTAGTAGTAGTAGTAGTAGTAGTAGTAGTAGTAGTACTAGTAGTACGTACTAGTGGTACGTACTGTATGAGGAAGAAGGCAACAAGATGTATGTTTTGTGTGACAGTCTCTTCTTACAGGATGTACTAGACCTAGTGGACCTCATTGTTGCAATGGGAGTACTATCATAGATGGCACGATTCAAAGTGGTTGGCAGCGGGCATAATTCGGAGCTGCTTAGTCTTAAACCCCATGAATAAGTCCCATCGAAGGAATAGCTATCCTCTACACGTGCTCCTATGTAAAATGAGTAAATGAGACAAAAAGAGAAAGAGACAAAGTAAAAAAAATTACTAGCCTTAGAGCCAGCCCTATCGTATCAGTGAATGATATTTCTACGTCGTGATTGACATGGCTATATTATTAACCATGTTGCGGAGGTAGAAGCGGATTTTTATTTATTTGTGGAGGTAGCAGCGAATGGATATTCAACGACGAGTCAAATGATGGCTGCTTCCTCGGTCAAACATAGAGAAAGGTGGGCCTTGTGATTTGACGGCTTATTAGTCATTATTACTTCCTATACTCTTTGCCCATATAATAACCGTGTGGTAGAGTAGTGGGATATACTTTTAATAACCATGCTCGAAGAGAAGAGGTGCACGCACCCACGCACGTAGTACTAGTAGCACTCTTTACATATTTTGCGTCTTCCCCAACCACACACATGACACGATGGAGCTCATTTCTGTATGATGATGCAGCCCATGTGATAATTTGACGCGTCTAGTAGTAGTTACTCACTTATAAATAATGGAGGGTCGGCAATCACGCATGAACGGTGCCGCATCATTTATAAATAAAGTTTTTTTCCTTCAGTTGCAAGTGTCGGATTGCGGATTCCGGCAAAACCCTCGAGGTTCGAACACTGGGGTGCGCACAAAGATCTCTCCCCCTCTAGCTCCCGCACTCACCGTGATCTCAAAGCTCAGCTCGTCGAACTCGCAGAACAAGGGACACAGGGTTTATACTGGTTCGGGCCACCGATGTGGTGTAATACCCTACTCCAGTGTGGTGTGGTGGATTGCCTCTTGGGCTGAGGATGAATAGGTACAAGGGAAGAACAGCCTCCTGAGGAGGGTGTCCTTGAGCTTGGTGAGCTTGTGTAGTTGAGGATGATCTAAATGGCCCAAGATCAGTCGCCTCCTACTGTGGTGGCTAGTCCTATTTATAGAGGCCCTGGTCCTCTTCCCAAATGTAGGCGGGAAGGGATCCAACAACGGCCAAATTTCAAGGGAGACAGCTAGTACAAGTTATCCTGACTAAAGGTGGTCTTCGCCTGCCAAAGGCTCTGGTGGTGACGTCGTCTTGGGCTCCATGATGACCTCCGTCATGTCGTTCTGCTGGTCTTGGTCTCGTTGCACCGATATGGAAACCTTTGCCTGATGCCTCGGGACTCCTCGCCCGCGCTTGCCTCTTTAGCACCAAAGAGGAAGCGAGTACGCTGCACGCTCTGGCGGCTGCCTGGCCTTGGTCGTCATGGCTTGCGTCACACGAACCTTGCGAGGTGCCCCTTGCCTTGATCTCTCCGCTCCTCGCGAGCCAGCCTAGTGACGCCAACCCTGAGGAGGTCTTGCGTCATCCGCCTCATGAGGCTTGGCCCCTTGCGAGGGTCTTGAGGGTTCGCTGATGAAGATGGGCCGTAGAGGGCCATTGGAGGAGCCACGCCGTGGGCTGCAGGCAGGCAAGTCTAGGGACCCCCGTTCCCAGGACGCCGACAGTAGCCCCCGGGCCCAAGGCGCGCTCGGGCTTGGCTTCAAGGCGAAGCCAAGGGGCAAGCGCGGAGCGCCGCGGGCCCCAACAGTCTGCAGCCTCTGTTGACGCGTGACGATTGATGGGACGTGGGAGTCTCCGCTTCCCCACGCTGCCTCGGCAACTGCCCGACTTGATGAGTCCTTGCTGCATGCAGAGAAAAATCATCATTACCTGTGATCATGGGGGTCGCCGGTTGGCCTTCTCCCGCTATAAATGAGGAGGGGGCGGAGCCCCCATCGCCCATGTCTTCCTGCTCCGCTTGCTCCTCCTCCCTTGCTTCATTACTTGCAGTGATTCCCATGGCGCCTATTCGGAGGTTCTCAGCTGCAGAAAAGGGAAAAGCCCCCCGCGACGAGCCGGGGCCGATTCCGCCGAAGAAGAGGTTGACCAGCCGCCACAATGTAGTCGTGAGGCCAGAGGTGTCGAGGCCTTGGTGTGAGTGGCCTCCCCCCGGGTATCCGCTGCCCTTATATGCCCAGGCCGAGGGCTTCGGAGCCAGAGGCAGCGACCAGCGCCGTCCCCGTCGGGGCCGTGGCCGCCGCGCCGTGGTGGCACGCACCATTACCCCAGGAACCCACGTCAAGGGCTCATCGCGCGAGCTCGTGATGTGGGCGGCGATGCCTCCGCGCACTTGGATTCGCTTCCCGCAGTTCTTCTCTGCCGAGATGCCGCCGAGGGGACCCCTCGAGCTTTGGTTGTAGCACGCTGAGTGCGATGCCCCAGCGACAGGGGCGAAGGTCGAGGTAGTCTCCCCAGGCAAGATCTTCATGACCCGCGGCTGGGGCGAGGTTGCCCGGGTTTGCCGTGCGGAGGGCTCCCTCGCCATCCACTTCGAGTACGATGGCGCCTCCACGATGTTCTTCAAGGTCTTCGACGAGGAAGGCCGCCGCTTGGAGTGCTGCCCTGAAGGGGGTCATCGGGACGGCGCGGCGGCAGGGGCAAGGTCCGCCGCTGGCCTCGCTGGCGTTTCCTCCGGCAGCAGCGGTGATGCTTGGGAGTCCAGCGACTCTCCCGAGCCCTACGAGACTCCGGAGACGAGCGACGACAGCTATGTGCCTCCGAGATCGCACCGTGCCCGGAGTGCAGCCGCAGCGTCCAGCCGCCGCCGTCGCTGATCTGGATTGGGTTGGCGCCAGCCTCCCATGGCCCACTGTTGATGATGGCGTCGGCGGCGCTGGCGCGTGTAGATAAGGCTCCTAGAAACTTCCTCCTTTTGTTCCCTGCGAGGAATCAAGATGGACCCCGTGGGGGCATGTAAAGGGTCTATATTGTCTTTTGTTGATATCATCCTTATTATAAGATTTACAAACGCATGTCCTGCTTTGGCTTAATCTCCCCTTTCCAACCCCGCGGTAGCTTGGCGCTCTATGCTGATAGGTCTCGGTCCCCAGGCGGGCTGCAGCCGTCGCTGGTATGCCAGGTCGCGATGTCGTGTTCAAGGCCAGGAGGTGAGCGGCCTGAGGTCCAGTAAGAGCTCCTGAGGCGCGATGCTCAAGGGGTCCCCTTGGCGTGCAAGCAGCCACCTAAAGGTGGGAAAGGGAGGCGATGCTACTGCTACAGGGCCGCAAGAGATGGGAATCCTGTGCCGTGGCGCTCGGCTGACTTGGATGCGGAACTTATCTTGGTAGTCAGAGTTGATTCCTTGCGCAGCACCAAGCTCCTTGTGCGTTGGTAACTGTAGTGTAGCCAGGTTAGGCCCGTGCGGGACTCCCCCTCTTTCCCACGCCCTTCCGTGTGCTCTACGTCCTCGGGTCGCGATGCCGTGGTCAAGGCCAGGGGGTGAGGGCTACAGAGCCAGTAAGAGCTCCTGAGTCGTGATGCTTAAGAGCCCCCCTTTCGGCGCGCAAGCGAATTGCATGGGAAAGGAAGGAGCCCGCGGTGCTGCCCGCTATTGCCCTCGGGAGGTTCCTGTAGGTTAGCGTGAGAAGGGGTACGAATTGCAACCATGCTTGCCGGTTTGACACTGGTCGTTCCGCAAGAAGACGAAGGCACTGAGGGTCTGGTGAGGTGACGTGCGCGGGTGTGCCGCGAGCCAGAGCTCAACCGCTCAGATTTGTCAGCATTGCAGGGACGGACCCGAGCACAAGCGTCGTGCCGGCATGAGTAGCCCTTGTTGCGGGGTGAGCAAAGGGTCGATCGGCGATGCGGGCGGACACGGTGAGTGACGATCAAGCAGGGGATGACTACAAATAACTCATGCATGGGAAGCGAACTAGCTTAGATAGATGCGAGAATGATACATGCCACCGGGACGTACCCGGGCGGCTTGGGGATGATGCAGCCCGAGGGGTGCCCCCAGTAGGAACCCGGGGGGCCCATGCCACCTGGGAATGATGCAGCCCGGGGGGCGCTCCCAGCTAAATAAACTTGGAAAATGTCACCTGGTTCCATTGTCGAAGGGGTGCTGGGGTAGCTGAAGATGCATGGCGAAGGGGTCGCCCCTCACAAGCCATCAGGGCTCTAAGCCTCGGGAAGCTCTGGGGGCTCAGGCGGTTCCTTGAGGACTGTCTCCATCTCTGCCAGGACCGCGTGATGCCTGGCCTCCTGGGTCGCCAGGACGCTCCGCAGGTTGCGCTGGAAGGCGGCTGCCATGCTCGGCAGGACAAACGGCATGCGGACATAGCTGTGGGGTGGACCCTCACACCGCCCAATGCGCGAAGGCCAGAAGCGCTCTTGAGATGCGGCCCTATTGAGCTCTGGGATGTCGATGCAGATGCCCAGCCCACCATCCTCGCCTGGATGGGGAGTTGCGCCAGGTGGGCGGCGGTCGCCGCGCATGGCTCTTGCATCCTGTAGCTCCTGAGTGGTCTTGGCGATGAATTCCTGAGCGTCGGGCGCTCTTCGCCCGTTGTCCTCCTGAGGGAAACGTGCCACAAAGCACGCCTCCACGTGGTGCCCGAGCACCTCCCTCATGATGTTGGCTAGGTCTGAGGTCCTCCAGAAGAGAGCCCCGAGCCCCGCCCGAGGAGGGCGCCGAGTGCGCCTTCCTATGCAAGGGAGGGAGGCGCCCCAGCCGCGGGCGCTAATCCTGAGGCGGTGCCGCTAGAGACGCCGCCCCCTGGGGCCCTGTGCGGAGTAGCTTCTTCTTCTTGGGGATGGCCTCAGGAGGGTACTGCGTGCCCTTGCTGTCAGGGTCTTCGATTGCTGCGGCTTGGAAAGCACGCTCGAGGGAGCACACCGCATCTCTTTCTTCGCAGGGGACTGTGATGATCCCGCCACTCCCTGGCATCTTGAGGACGTTGTAGCCGTGGTGGGGCACCGCCATAAACTTGGCTAATGCAGGATACCCGAGGATGGCGTTGTACGGCAAACGGATGTGGGCGACTCGAAGTCGATGAGCTCGTTGCGGTAGTTGTCACGCTGGCCGAAGGTGACGGGGAGGCGGACCTGCCCTATCGGGGTGGTGGAGCCGTTGGTCACTCCTAAGAAGGGCTTAGTAGGCTGTAGCTGATCGTATGGCACTTGGAGAAGTCGAATGTCTCGACGGACAGGACATTAAGCCCTGCGCCGCCGTCGATCAGGGTCTTGGTGACTTGGACGTGCTAATGATGGGCGAGCACAGCATCGGGAGGGCATCTGTGGTCGCCGCGCACTTGAGCTGGTCCGCCGAGCTGAAGGTGATGGTGTACTTGGACCACCTGAACGGGCGTGTTGCCTCGAGCCTGGGAAGGGCTGCATTCACCTTGCGAGAGAACTGCTTGAAGATGCGCTGGGATGCTGTGGCCTGAGCTCCGCCCAAGATGCAGGCAATGGCGCGCGACTCCTGGAAGCCCCCAGCCCCCTCGTCCTGATGGTGGTCGTTGTTCCTTCTTGGTGGTGGCGGCAATGGGGGGAGACCAGCATTGCCCTGAGGGCGGTCCTCGCGAGGCTGATCCCTCCAGGCGCCCTCACGAGGCTGGTCTTGCCAGCGGTGCTCACGAGGCCGATCATGCCACTCCTGGCGGGGGCCGCGATCATCCCCGCGTCCTCCGCCTCGTCCTCCTCCTCGGCTGTAACCCCGGTCATTGCGCTCGGGGCATCGACCGAAGCGTCCATCTCGAATGGCTCTGAGCTCTTGACAGTCATTGGTGTTGTGGCTATGTACGTTGTGGAAGGTGCAGAACGGTCGGCTGCTCTTGGACAACTCGGGATGGTCCCGGCCGCGCTTCGTGTCAGGCTCCGCCGCGAGCACGGCCACCCCCTTGCGCTTCATGTCTTTGGCCTTGGCTTTCTTCTCCTCTGGGTCGGTAGCAGGGAGCTCGAGGAGGGAAAGGCACCCTTCTTCAACTCTTGCGCACTTGGTTGCCATGTTGAACAGCTCCAGAGCCGTGCATAGCTCCTCATGGATGGCGAGCTCCTCCTTCATCTTGACGTCGCAGACACCGTCGGAAAACGCGGAAATGATGGCCTCATCCGTCACCTTGGGGATCTTGAGACGAACGTTGTTGAAGCGCTGGATGTACTTCTGCAGGGTCTCTCCTGGCTGCTGCTTGATGTGGCGTAGGTCGCCCGCGGCCGGCGGGCGATCGCGAGTGCCCTAGAAGTTGGCGACGAAGTTGTCGCGCATCTCATCCCAGGAGGAGATCGAGCCCGGGGGCAGGTTCAGGAGCCACAAGCGAGCACCACCCTTGAGTGCCATGGGGAACCAGTTTGCCATGACTTTCTCGTCGTCGTTGGCCGCCTCGATGCTCAGCTCATAGAGCTGCAAGAACTCCGCAGGGTCGGGGGTGTTGTCGTAGCGAGGAGGTAGGTCTGGCTTGAACTTCCCCAGCCAGACGATGCTACGCAGCTCCGGAGTGAAGGCGCGGCAGCCTGCTGTGGCCACCGGGGCCCTTTGCTGATGCGGAGCCCACCACTGGTGTCCGCGCGCCGCCACCGCAGGTGGCATGCGGTCTTGTCGCAGTGGCACTAGGAGCGCGGGAGCGTTTTCCTGCGGCCGAGGAACCTCTTGGCAGCTTCCTTCTTCTCGCGCGGGCGCCCGGCGCGGTGGGTCGCGCCGAGGGGCCACGCGCCTTGGTGCCAGGGCACCGTCTTGATGCGGAGGCGGTGGAGGTGCTCCGTGAGCTACGTCGCCCGCAGCTGGCGGGGGGCGAGGCAGCGAGAGGGACGGTGCGGGGGAGCCCCCAGTGGCACTCACGAGCTCAGCGATGTGGTCCAGCTAGTCCTCGTAGAGGTCATCGACCGAGCGGTAGCGCAGGAGCTCACGTGCCATGAGCAGCGCGGCCTGCGCGTCCGTGGGCACGCGACGAGCGTGAGACGATGAGCCTGCTGGGGTTAGCAACAGAGTGGCGGTGCGGCCATCCCGCCGCACGGAGGGGTGCAGCAAGGATGCTTGCTGCTCGTTTCCTGCCGGGCTGGTGGCGGCGTTGGCGGCGGGCGACGGAGAACGACGGGGAGGCCCGCCGACAGGGGCCGTCTGAGCGACGCGGGCGGCGAGGGCGGCCCGGCGCTCGGCGCGGGCTCGACGCGCGTCGGCCATGGATGCGGTGGGACGGTGGAACGCGGATCAGCAGAAGGAAAGCTTCAGCGCACCCCTACCTGGCGCGCCAAATGTCGGATTACGGGTTTTCGTAAAACCCTCGAGGTTCGAACACTGGGGTGCGCACGAGGATCTCTCCCCCTCTAGCTCCCGCACTCACCGCGATCTCAAAGCTCAGCGCGTCGAACTCGCAGAACAAGGGACACAGGGTTTATACTGGTTCGGGCCACCGATGTCGTGTAATGCCCTACTCGAATGTGGTTTGGTGGATTGCCTCTTGGGCTAAGGATGAACAGGTACAAGGGAAGAACAGCTTCCTGAGGAGAGGTGTCCTTGAGCTTGGTGAGCTTGTGTAGTTGAGGATGATCTGAATGGCCCAAGATCAGTCGCCTCCTACTGTGGTGGCTAGTCCTATTTATAGAGGCCCCGGTCCTCTTCCCAAATGTAGGCGGGAAGGGATCCAACAACGGCCAAATTTGAAGCGAGACAGCTAGTACAAGTTATCCTGACTAAAGGTGGTCTTCGCCTGCCAAAGGTTCTGGTGGTGACGCTGTCTTGGGCTCCACGGTGACCTCCGTCCTGCCGTCCTGCTGGTCTTGGTCTTGTTGCACCGATATGGAAACCTTTTCCTGATGCCTCGGGACTCCTCGCCTGCGCTTGCCTCTTTAGCACCAAAGAGGAAGCGAGTACGTTGCGCGCTCTGGCGCCCGCCTGGCCTTGGTCATCATGGCTTGCGTCATAGGAACCTCGCGAGATGCCTCTTGCCTTGATCTCTCCACTCCTCGCGAGCCAGCCTAGTGAGGCCGCCCCTGAGGAGGTCTTGCATCGTCCGCCTCGCGAGGCTTGGCCCCTCGCGAGGGTCTTGAGGGTTCGCTGATGAAGATGGGTCGTACAGGGCCGCTGGAGGAGCCACGCCATGGGCCGCAGGCAGGCAAGTCTAGGGACCCCCGTTCCCAGGACACCGACAGCACATACGCAATATAAATAGGTTCATATGGAGAGAAAAAGAACCCGCTCTATACATAGCCAAGACGCGCCTACACGGTTGCTTGCTATGGTTGCTCTCTTCACACTCTCTCGCACAAAACGACTATGGCCACATCTCTAACATCCGGGCGGATCACATCCGCCGGGGGAAGGGTTGGATGCTCTGTGTAGATGCGGTCGCCGTCGCCGACGGCCAAAACCCACTGTCAGCACGTCCCGATAAGGGGTCCCCGCCATTCTCTCTCACAAAGCCAGTGAGGTTGCCTTTGTTCCTTGCTCAATGTCGCGACGTGGGCAGTTGCCGCCTCCTGCCGCCCTCCTCTTGGTTGAGCTACGTCCCGACATCCCTCGGGTACTACTTCCTTTACAGCCAGCTTGCACCAGTGCCCCAGCTGCCCACATCGCTCTGATACGTCCATTTTGCATCATGCTTTTATATTTATATTTATTGCATTATGGGCTGTTATTACACATTGTGTCACAATACTTATGCCTTTTCTCTCTTATTTTACAAGGCTTACATGAAGAGGGAGAATGCCGGCA
This sequence comes from Triticum aestivum, assembly GCF_018294505.1. Lineage (NCBI taxonomy): Eukaryota > Viridiplantae > Streptophyta > Magnoliopsida > Poales > Poaceae > Triticum > Triticum aestivum. The sequence continues at coordinate 300,674,741 of NC_057802.1, read as the reverse complement.
GCTGGAATTCTGGGCTGGAAAAGGAGCAAATATTATAGACCTATTCTGCATAACTCCAAAAGTCCTGAAACTCCACAAAAGTCAGTTTTGGAATATATTAAAAATATTGGGCGAAGAAAGCACCAGAGGGGGCCACCCACTGTCCATGAGGGTGGTGGGCGCGCCCCCTGCCTCGTGGGCCACCTGGAAGCCCCCTGATGCCCATCTTCTGGTATAAGGTGTCTTTTGCCCTGGAAAAAATAAGAAGGAAGCTTTCGGGACGAAGCGTCACCGTCTCGAGGCGGAACCAATCTAGGGCTACGGCGGAGCTGTTCTGCCGGGGAAACATCCCTCCGGGAGGGGGAAATCATCACCATTGTCATCACTATCGATCCTCTCATCGGGAGGGGGTCAATCTCCATCAACATCTTCACCAACACCATCTCCTCTCAAACCCTAGTTCATCTCTTGTATCCGATCTTTGTCTCAAAACCTTAGATTGGTACCTGTGGGTTGCTAGTAGTGTTGATTACTCCTTGTAGTTGATGCTAGTTGGTTTATTCGGTGAAAGATCATATGTTCAGATCCTTTATGCACATTGATGCCCCTCTGATTATGAACATGAATATGATTTATGATTAGTTACGTTTGTTCCTGAGGACATGGGAGAAGTCTTGTTATAAGTAGTCATGTGAATTTGGTATTTGTTCGATATTTTGATGAGATGTATGTTGTCTTTCCTCTAGTGGTGTTATGTGAACGTCGACTACATGACACTTCACCATTGTTTGGGCCTAGGGGAAGGCATTGGGAAGTAATAAGTAGATGATGGGTTGCTAGAGTGACAGAAGCTTAAACCCTAGTTTATGCGTTGCTTCGTAAGGGGCTGATTTGGATCCATATGTTTCATGCTATGGTTAGGTTTACCTTAATTCTTCTTTCATAGTTGCGGATGCTTGCGAGAGGGGTTAATCATAAGTGGGATGCTTGTCCAAGGAAGGGAAGTACCCAAGCACCGGTCCACCCACATATCAAATTATCAAAGTAACGAACGCGAATCATATGAGCATGATGAAAAATAGCTTGACGATAATTCCCATGTGTCCTCGGGAGCGCTTTCCTTTATATAAGAGTTTGTCCAGGCTTGTCCTTTGCTACAAAAAGGATTGGGCCACCTTGCTGCACCTTTTTTACTTTTGTTACTTATCACCCGTTATGAATTACCTTATTATAAAACTATCTGTTATCGATAATTTCAGTGCTTGCAGAGAATACCTTACTGAAAACTGCTTGTCATTTCCTTCTGCTCCTCGTTGGGTTCAACACTCTTACTTATCGAAAGGACTATGATAGATCCCCTATACTTGTTACTATGGAAAATAATCCTTTGAGGGGCTTGTTCGGGGTATCTTCACCCCGACCAGTAGAGAAAAGAGTTGCTCCTCAACCTACTGAACCTACTGAAAATGTTTACTTTGAAATTCCTTCGGGTATGATAGAGAAACTGCTAGCTAATCCTTTTACAGGAGATGGAACATTACATCCTAATATGCACCTAATCTATGTGGATGAAGTTTGTGGATTATTTAATCTTGCATGTATGCCCGAGGATGTTATCAAGAAGAAGGTATTCCCTTTATCTTTGAAGGGAAAGGCATTGACATGGTTTAGGTTATGTGATGATATTGGATCATGGAACTACAACCAATTGAAATTGGAATTTCATCAGAAGTTTTATCCTATGCATCTGGTTCATCGTGATCGTAATTATATTTATAATTTTTGGCCTCACGAAGGAGAAAGTATCGCTCAAGCTTGGGGGAGGCTTAAGTCAATATTATATTCATGCCCCAATCATGAGCTCTCAAAAGAAATTATTATTCAAAAAAATTATGCTCGGCTTTCTCTCAACAATCACTCCATGCTCGATACTTCTTGTACTGGTTCTTTTATGATGAAGACTATTGAATTCAAATGGGATTTATTGGAAAGAATTAAATGCAACTCTCAAGATTGGGAACTTGATGAAGGTAAGGAGTCAGGTATAACACCTAAGTTTGATTGTGTTAAATCTTTTATGGATACCGATGCTTTTCATGAATTTAGCACTAAATGGACTTGACTCTGAGATAGTAGCTTCTTTCTGTGAATCATTTGCTACTCACGTTGATCTCCCTGAGGAGAAGTGGTTTAAATATCATCATCCCATTGAAGTAAAAGTAGTTGAACCTATTAAAGTTGAAGAAAAGACTATCACTTATAATGTTGATCCTATTGTTCCTACCGCTTATATTGAGAATAAAGGATCATGCTAAAGCTTCAACTGTGGTTCGTAAGAGTAATGCTAGAACACCTACACCCCCTGAGCAAATTAAAGTTGAATCTAGTATTTCTATGGTTAAGGATATCTAGGTTGATAATATTGATGGGCATGTTATTTACTTCTGTAATGAAGTTACTAGAATTGCTAGACCCAATACTAAAGGTAAACATAGACCTGTTGTTGGCATGCCTGTTGTTTCTGTTAAAATAGGAGATCATTGTTATCATGGCTTATGTGATATGGGTGCTAGTGCGAGTGCAATACCTCATTCCTTATACAAAGAAATTATGCATCATATTGCACCTGCTGAAATAGAAGGTATTGATGTTACAATTAAGCTTGCCAATAGAGATACTATTTCACCAATTGGGATTGTTAGAGATGTTGAAGTCTTGTGTGGGAAAGTTAAATATCCTACTAATTTTCTTGTTCTTGGTTCCCCACAAGATGACTTTTGTCCCATTATATTTGGTAGACCCTTCTTGAATACTGTTAATGCTAAGATAGACTGCGAAAAGGATATTGTTACTGTTGGTTTAGGGGATATGTCTCATGATTTTAATTTTGCTAAATTTCATAGACAACCCCATGATAAAGAATTGCCTAGTAAAGATGAAATTATTGATCTTGCTTCTATTGCTGTGCCTCCTAATGATCCTTTAGAACAATATTTGCTAGACAATGAAAATGATATGTTTATGAATGAAAGAAGGGAAATAGATGAAGTATTCTTTAAACAGGGACCTATTTTGAAACACAACTTGCATGTTGAAATTCTAGGGGATCCTCCTCCACCCAAGGGTGATCCCGTGTTTGAGCTTAAACCATTACCTGATACTCTTAACTATGCTTATCTTGATGAAAAGAAGATATATCCTGTTATTATTAGTGCTAACCTTTCAGAGCAGGAAGAAGAGAAATTATTGAAAACTCTGAAGAAGCACCGCGCTGCTATTGGATATACTCTTGATGATCTTAAGGGCATTATTCCCACTCTATGCCAGCACAACATAAAATTGGAGAAAGACGCTAAACCGGTTGTTGATCACCAACGATGGTTAAATCCTAAGATGAAAGAAGTGGTAAGAAATGAAATACTAAAGCTTCTGGAGGCAGGTATAATTTATCTTGTTGCTGATAGTCAGTGGGTAAGCCATGTCCATTGTGTCCCTAAGAAGGGAGGTATTACTTTTGTTCCTAATGATAAAGATGAATTGATCCCACAAAGAATTGTTACAGGTTATAGAATGGTAATTGACTTCTGCAAATTAAATAAAGCTACTAGAAAGGATCATTACCCTTTACCTTTTATTGATCAAATGCTAGAAAGATTATCCAAACATACACATTTTTGCTTTCTAGACTGTTATTCTGGTTTCTCTCAAGTACCTGTCTCAAAAGAGGATCATGATAAGAACACTTTTACTTGCCCTTTCGGTACCATTGCTTATAGACGTATGCCTTTTGGTTTACGTAATGTACCTGCTACCTTTCAAAGATGTATGACTGCTATATTCTCTAACTTTTGTGAAAAGATTGTTGAGGTTTTCATGGATGATTTCTCCGTGTATGGAACTTCTTTTGATGATTGCTTAAGCAACCTTGATCCAGTTTTGCAGAGATCTGAAGAAACTAATCTTCTCTTGAATTGGGAGAAGTGCCACTTTATGGTTAATGAAGGTATTGTCTTGGGGCATAAAATTTCTGAAAGAGGTATTGAAGTTGATAAAGCTAAAGTTGATGCTATTGAAAAGATGTCGTGTCATAAGGACATTAAAGGTATAAGAAGTTTCCTTGGTCATGCCGGTTTTTATAGGAGGTTCATTAAAGACTTCTCAAAAATTTCTAGGCCTCTGACAAATCTCTTACAAAAACATGTTCCTTTTGTCTTTGATGATGATTGTGTAGAAGCATTTGAAATACTTAAGAAAGCCTTGATTTCTGCACCTATTGTTCAGCCACCTGATTGGAATTTACCCTTTGAAATTATGTGTGATGCTAGTGATTATGCTGTAGGTGCTGTTCTAGGACAAAGAGTTGATAAGAAATTAAATGTTATCCAATATGCTAGTAAAACTCTAGACAATGCCCAGAGAAATTATGTTACTACTGAAAAGGAATTTTTAGCAGTTGTATTTGCTTGTGATAAGTTCAGACCTTGTATTGTTGATTCTAAAGTAACTGTTCACACCGATCATGCTGCTATTAAATATCTTATGGAAAAGAAAGATGCTAAACCTAGACTTATTAGATGGGTTCTCTTGCTACAAGAATTTGATTTGCATATTATTGATAGAAAGGGAGCTGAGAACCCCATTGCAGACAACTTATCTAGGTTAGAGAATGTTCTTGATGACCCACTACCTATTGATGATAGCTTTCCTGATGAACAATTAGCTGTCATAAATGCTTCTCGTACTGCTCCATGGTATGCTGATTATGCTAATTACATTGTTGCTAAATTCATACCACCTAGTTTCACATACCAGCAAAAGAAAAAGTTTTTCTATGATTTAAGACATTACTTCTGGGATGACCCACACCTTTATAAAGAAGGAGTAGATGGTGTTATTAGACGTTGTGTACCTGAGCATGAGCAGGAACAGATCCTACGCAAGTGTCACTTTGAGGCTTATGGAGGACACCACGCTGGAAATAGAATTGCAGATAAGGTATTGCAATCCGGTTTTTATTGGCCTACTCTTTTCAAAGATGCCCGTAAGTTTGTCTTGTCTTGTGATGAATGTCAAAGAATTGGTAATATTAGTAGACGTCAAGAAATTCCTATGAATTATTCACTTGTTATTGAACCATTTGATGTTTGGGGCTTTGATTATATGGGACCGTTTCCATCCTCTAATGGGTATACACACATTTTAGTTGCTGTTGATTACGTTACTAAGTGGGTAGAAGCTATTCCAATTAGTAGTGCTGATCATAACACCTCTATTAAGATGCTTAAAGAAGTTATTTTTCCGAGGTTTGGAGTCCCTAGATACTTAATGACTGATGGTGGTTCACATTTTATTCATGGTGCTTTTCATAAAATGCTTGCTAAGTATAATGTTAATCATAGAATTGCATCTCCATACCACCCATAGTCTAGTGCTCAAGTAGAACTGAGTAATAAGAAGATTAAATTAATTTTGCAAAAGACTATTAATAGATCTTGAAAGAATTGGTCCAAGAAACTTGATGATGCATTATGGGCCTGTACAACTGCATATAAAAATCCTATGGGTATGTCTATGTATAAAATGGTTTATGGAAAAGCATGTCACTTACCTCTCGAACTAGAACATAAGGCATATTGGGCCATTAAAGAGCTCAATTATAATTTCAAACTTGCCGGTGAGAAGAGACTATTTGACATTAGCTCACTTGATGAGTGGAGAACCCAGGCCTATGAGAATGCCAAACTGTTTAAAGAAAAAGTTAAAAGATGGCATGACAAAAGGATACAAAAGCGTGAGTTTAATGTAGGTTATTATGTTTTGTTATACAACTCTCGTTTAAGATTTTTTGCAGGAAAACTCCTCTCTAAATGGGAAGGTCCTTACATTATCGAGGAGGTCTATCGTTCTGGTGCCATAAAAATCAACAACTTTGAAGGCACAAATCTAAAGGTGGTGAATGTTCAAAGAATCAAACATTATATCTCAGGTAATCCCATAAATGTTGAAACAAATGTTATTGACACCGTAACCCCGGAGGAGTACATAAGGGATACTTTCCAAAACGTTTCAGACTCCGAAAAGGAATAGGTATGTGGTACGGTAAGTAAACTGACTCCAAAACAGTTCGAATAGCAATTTTTCTCCATTTTGGAATATTTAAGAAAATAGGAAAATAAGAAGTAGTCCGAAAGGGACACGAGGCATCCACGAGGGTGGAGGGCGCGCCCCCTGCCTCGTGGGCACCTCGTGTGCCCTCCGGACTCCATTTTCTTGCACGATACTTCTTTTGGTTGGCAAAAATTCATTATATAATCTCCCGAAGGTTTTGACCACCGTACCATGACACAATCCTCTGCTTTTGTTTCGAGCTGTTTTTCTGATAGATCTAGATCACCATGACGTCTTCAAGTGCCCCCAAAGACAAGTTTTTCGAGAAGGTCATCAACTCCTACCTCGAGGATGTCGGATTACGGGTTCCAGCAAAACCCTTGAGGTTCGAACACTGGGGAGCGCACGAAGATCTCTCTCCCCCTAGCCCACTCTCGCAACAACCTCAAGGCCTAGCTCGCGGAACCCACGGTACAAGGGACATAAGAGTTTATACTGGTTCGGGCCAGCGATGTGGTGTAATACCCTACTCCCGTGTGGTGTGGTGGATTGCCTTGTAGGCTGGGGATGAACAAGTACAAGGGAAGGACAACCTCCTGAGGAGAGGCGTTCTCGAGCTCGATGAGCTTGTGTGGTTGGGGATGATCTGAATTATCCTCTCCCTCCTATGGTGGTGGCTAGTCCTATTTATAGAGGCCCTGGTCCTCTTCCCAAATGTTTAGGCGGGAAGGGATCCCACAACGGCCAATTTGAAGGGGGACAGCTAGTACAAGCTATCCTGACAAAAGGTGGTCTTCGCCTGCCAAAGGCTCTGGTGGTGACGCCGTCGTGGGCTCCGTGATGACCTCCATCCTGCCGTCCTGTTGGTCTTGGTCTCATTGCACCGATATGGAAACCTTTGCCTGATGCCTCGGGACTCCTCGCCTGCACCTTTAGCACCAAAGAGGCAACCGATACTCTGCGCCCGCTGGCGCCCGCCTGGCCTTGGTCGTCATGGCTCACGTCACGGAAACCTTGTGAGGTGCCGCTCGCCTTGATCTCTCCGCTCCTCGTGAGCCAGCCTAGTGGAGCCACACCGTGGGCCGCAAGCAGGCAAGTCTGGGGACCCCCGTTCCCAGAACGCCGACAGTAGCCCTCGGGCCCAAGGTGCGCTCGGACTTAGCTTCGAGGTGAAGCTAAGGGGCAAGTGCGGAGCGCCACGGGCCCTAACAGCCTGTGGCCTTGATTGACGCGTGGCAATTGACAAGACATGGGCGTCTCCGCTTCCCCATGCAGCCTCGGCAACTGCCCGACTTCACAAGTCCCTGGTGCATGCAGAAAAGCCATCATTACCTGCGATCATAGAGGTCGTCGGTTGCCCTCCTCCTGCTATAAATGAGGAGGGGGCGGAGCCCTCATTGCCCATCTCTTCCTCCACTCCTCTTGCTCCTTCTTCCTCTTCCTCGCTCCACCATCTTGCAGCGATGCCCATGGCGCCAACGAAGAGGTTCTCGGCCGCGGAGAAGGGGAAGGCTCGCCAAGAGAGGCCCGGCTCTCCTCCGCCCAAGAGGGGGCGCGGTCGCTCTCGCAAGCAGCCGCGACACCCGCTGTGGCTCCCCGTGGGCGAGGACGAATCTCTTCGGGGTCCGGTGCCGCTCCGGGCGACCGAGGTGGCATTTCTCTGCCTGGTGGAAGCCGCCTGAGGCATGGCGGTCCCTTCGGCGAGGGGAGGCGCGCCATGGTCGCTCGACCTCCCCGACCACGCTTCCACTCGGCGGAGGTGCTGTCGGAGTTCGTTGTGTGGTTGGAGAACCCGACCGGCACCTGGCTCCAGCTTCCATGCTCCTTTGCCGGTGAGCTGGCGACCACGGGTCCCGGCGGCCTCTTGCTGCAGGCGGACGGCTGCTGTAGCAAGGCCTCATGGGTCGTGATGGAGATCTCCATCACGGGCAATGTAGCCCTGGCCCGCGGCTGGGAGACCTTTGCCCGCGCGCGGTCTGAGCAGGCGGTGCACCCTCCACTTCAAGTACGACGGCACCGCGACCCTCTTCGTGAGGGTGTTCGGGGAAGACGGTCGCCGCGCTGGGTGTTGCCCTGAAGACAATGACGGTGACGAAGTGCTCGGCCTTGGCGACGGCCGCGGCGAGGATGAGGGCGAGCTCGCCCTGGGTGATGGCCACGGCTCGTCCAGCAGCGGCGGCTCCTCCTCCGGTGAAAGCTCCAGCAGCGGTGGCTACGACCAACGGCCCCGTCGCCGGGCTCACTTTGAGGACGGCGGGTTGTCCCGTCGTCGCGCCCTGGTGAAGCGCGATGAGGGCTCCGGCTGAGTTTGGGGAAGCGCTGGGAGCTGATTCTCATGAGTAGCCGCGGGCGTAGGAGCCGCTTTTGCCTGTTTTTTCTTTTCTTCTTCCTGCATCACAAGAAACAAGTATGGGGCCCCGCGGGGGCGTATGATGAACCGTAACGCTTTTTCTACCTTATGCTATGTTTATCACTTCTGGGTTGTGTTGTGGTATCGGTGCTTTACGTAGGCATATAAGGATAACTTAGCTCGATACGTCTGAAGTAGTTTCCACCTCGTGAGGGCGCACACCCCCCATCACCTGATGAGACTTCCCTGCTGCAGACTTGGGAGGCATCGAGATACTGCAAAAATTCGTTAAGAAACCCATATTCCTCCTTGCTCAGGGCCCCAGGCATGGCCGGTCATGGCCTAGCGCACCACGTCGTGGTACCTGTGGGGCACGAACTTAAAAATGGGTGCACCGGTCGCGATCTCGAACGAGGGCTCCTCGTGGAGACCAAGGGGCGCTTACGCACACACCTGTCCAGCCCCCTCGCGAGGCGTGCGAGGGAGAGCGTCGGGAAAAACAGAGAACTGAGGGAAGAAACAGAGGGAAAAGGGAATTGAACCAAGCGATCGAGAAACACCAGAATTCAAATTTCCATTAAAGAAGGGCAAGCCAACTACGGAAAGCAAATGAACAGCCGCGTCCGGCACCTAGTCTAGTCTTCTCACCAGCACGGAGCTAAGTGCTGCCACTAGGACGTGGGAGGGAGCCCCCGAGGCCCGAGGGCGGCACTCCAGAGACTCCGGGGCGTGTATAGCCCCACTCATTATTACGTGAGAGTGTCATGAGCGGAGACCTTCACAGGCATTGGGCCTTGCTTCATGGGTAGAACTTCCGGAGGTGCTGGATGTTCCAGGCGTTCTGGATGGGGATCCTGTCCTGTGTCTCCAGGCACATGGCACCAGGCCTGGAGACATGGACAATCCTAAACGGGCCCTCCCACATGGGTGAGAGCTTATGCAGCCCTTCCCTGGAGAGCACCCATCTTAGGACGAGATCGCCCACCTCGAGCGTCCTGGAGCGGACGCTGCGGCAGTGATACCGCCGCAGCACCTGCTGGTACCTTGCCGCCCGGAGTGAGGCTTGGCGGCGGTGTTCCTCCCCCAATACAAGGTCCATACCCCGCATGGCGTCCTGACGTGCCTCGTCAAACGCCAGGACCCGCGCAGAGCGATGCTTGACCTCATGAGGGAGGACCGCCTCGGCTCCGTAGACGAGGAAGAACGGAGTCTCGCCCGTTGGCTTGGTGGCGGTGGTGCTGATGGACCACAGCACGGGCTGGAGCTCGTCGTGCCAGCCCCTACCGCAGGCCTCGAGCTTCTTCTTGAAGGTCCTAGTCTTGAGGCCTCTCAAGACCTCCGCGTTGGCGCGCTCGGCCTGGCCGTTGCTCCTGGGTGTGCCACTGAGGCGTAGCATATCTGCGTTCTAAGGTTAGCACAATATGTCTTGAAGAGATTGCTAGTGAACTGTGAGCCGTTGTCGGTGATGATGCGGTTAGGGACCCCAAACCGGCTCAAGAGGCCCTTGATGAACTTAACTACAGACCCGGCTAGGATGGTGCGGACGGCCTCCACCTCTGCCCATTTGGTGAACTTGTCGATGGCAACGTAGAGGTAGTGGTAGCCCCCAGGCGCTCGAGGGAATGGACCCAGGTTATCCAGCCCCGAGACCGCGAACGGCCATGAGAGCGGCATAGTCTGGAGGCCCTGAGCTGGCTGGTGGATCTGCTTGTCGTGGAATTGGCGGGCCTCGCAGGATTTCACTAGCTCGGTTGCGTCGTTGAGTGCCATGGGCCAGTAGAACCCGCTGCGGAACGCCTTGCCAACCAGGGTGCGCGAAGACGAGTGATGCCCGCAATCTCCGCCGTGTATGTCAGCTAGCAGCTCGCCTCCTTGCTTCTCGGAGATGCATCGTAAGGAAACATCATTCGGCAGTTTTCTGTAGAGCTCACCATCTTGGATGCAGTATGCCGTGGCTTGCCAGGCCACACGCTCTACATCCTCCACCTTCTCCGGCAGTGTCCCTTGCACCAAGTATGCCCTGAACTCTTCAGTCCATCACCCCTCCTGGGGCTTGAGTGCCATGAGCAGGCGAGCTCCTGAGGTCGAGCCACAGGCGGGGGCCCCTAAGGTCGGTGGCAAGGGGAGCTCCTCCTGAGGTGGTACTAGCTCGGCGGTAGGGGAGCCACTGAGGGCATGAAGAGTCGCTCCTCGAAGATGCCAGGCTCTTGGGGCTGGCGCCTCGACGCCCACTTGGCGATCTCGTCGGCCTCCTTGTTGGTGCCGCGCGGTACATGATGCACAGGTCCAAGAACTGCTTCTCCATCTTGCGCACCTCCGCGAGGTACGCCTCCATGTGCTCGTCCCTTGGCTCATTGTAACGCCCACGATGCGGCTATATCTCCCACGTGTCGAGGCACGACTTAGAGGCATAACCGCATTGTGGTTTTGTCGCAAGAAGGGTCATCTTCACACAATCCCATGTAATGAACAAGAAAGGGATAAAGAGTTGGCTTACAATCGCCACTTCACACAATACATAGATATAATTCATACATCATCCAAAATACACACATAGACCGACTACGGTCAAAATCCCAAATGCTAGATCCCCGATCGTCCCAACTGGGCTCCACTACTGATCATCAGGAAAAGACACATAGTAACGACCACGTTCCTCATCGAATTCCCACTTGAGGTCGATCCCATCATCTGCACTGGCATCTTCGGCACCTGCAACTGTTTTGGTAGAATCTGTGAGTCACGAGGACTCAGCAATCTCACACCCGCGAGATCAAGACTATATAAGCTTATAGGAAAAGGATGGTGTAATGAGGTGGAGCTGCAGCAGGCACTAAGCATATCTGGTGGCTAACATACGCAAATGAGAGCGAGAAGAGAAGCAACGGAACGGTCGTCATCTAGCAATGACCAAGAAGTGATCCTGAACTCCTACTTACGTCATGCATAACTCAAACCGTGTTCACTTCCCGGACTCCGCCGAGAAGAGACCATCACGGCTACACACACGGTTGATGTATTTTAGCTGAGGTCGAGTGACAAGTTCTCTACAACCGGACATTAACAAATTCCCATCTGTCGCATAACCGCGGGCACGGCTTTCGAAAGATAATACCCTGCAGGGGTGTCCCAACTTAGCCCATCATAAGCTCTCACGGTCAACGAAGGATAAACCTTCTCCCGGGAAGACCCGATCAGTCTCGGAATCCCGGTTTACAAGACATTTCGACAATGGTAAAACAAGACCAGCAAAGCCGCCCAAATGTGCCGACAAATCCCGATAGGAGCTGCACATATCTCGTTCTCAGGGCACACCGGATGAGCAGTCCGTACAACTAAAACCAAACCTCAAGTTTCCCCAAGGTGGCGCTGCAAAGGGCTCTAGTTTGGACCAGCACTCAGAGGAACACTGGCCCGGGGGTTTAAAATAAAGATGACCCTCGGGCTCTAGAACACCCGGGGGAAAAAGCTTATGTGGCAAATGGTAAAACCAAGGTTGGGCCTTGCTGGAGGAGTTTTATTCAAGGCGAACTGTCAAGGGGGTCCCATAAATCACCCAACCGCGTAAGGAACGCAAACTCAAGGAACATAATACCGGTATGACGGAAACTAGGGCGGCAAGAGTGGAACAAAACACCTGGCATAAGGCCGAGCCTTCCACCCTTTACCAAATATATAGATGCATTAATATAATAAGAGATATTGTGATATCCCAACATAACCATGTTCCAACATGGAACCAACTTCATCTTCACCTGCAACTAGCAACGCTATAAGAAGGGCTGAGCAAAAGCGGTAACTTAGCCAAACAACGGTTTGCTAGGAAAGGATGATTAGAGGCTGACATGGCAATATGGGAGGCATGAAATAGCAAGTGGTAGGTATCGCAGCATGGCAATAGAACGAACAACCGGCAAAGCAAAGATAGAAGTGATTTCGAGGGGTGGTCATCTTGCCTGCAAGGTTCTCAGAGTTGTCGAGAGCTTGATCCTTGTAAGCGTACTCAACAGGTTCCTCGTTCATGAACTCGTCTCCGGGCTCTACCCAAGACAAGAACACAAGCAATGGAACCACAATCAATCACGAGAAATGCCCAAGCAACATGATGCAAAACATGTATGATATGCGAGATATGATATGCGATGCATATGCGTGCTCCGGAAGGAAAATGATGAACAAGGCAGTAACTTGGCAAACCAAGCATGCCACTGGAAAGATGAGATGATTTCGGTCCAAATCGATATAAAGATCACCGGAAACGGACGCACGGTTTGCAAATGGCAAGCAAAACAAGAATGACACGAATCTGCGATTAACAGCATGATAGTACTTAAAATGCAACAAGTAACAATGGTACAGCACTCCAACATAGCAACAAAGCATATGACAGTAATCTAAAGGAGATTCTTGAAAAAAGATGAACACTGAGCTACGGCTAGATCACAACATAACAGCCTCAAACAAGCATGGAAAAAGTGCAAAAGATAACAGGTTCACAGACTTAGTGAAATTACTGGACATGGCAGAAAACAGCATCAGGTAGCAATGTTCAGAGCACGAAATCAACATGCTACAGGAACTTAACATAGCAAAACAAAGCATGGAAGTATTCTACTAAATGCATATGACAAAAATCCGTTACTGACCATAAGCCAAAAAGGACCAGAAGATATGATGGAAACCATGCAAACATAGCAAGTTTCGTTATCAGGTTTCAGACTTGGCAGAAAACAGAGCATGTCAGAAACAATAATATGAAGGCATCTTGGTGAGCTTGATGCACTCACCACAAAGTAATGCATGACAAAAAAAGCAAACCTACAGCAATATGGCATCTTTATGAAGCTATCCATGGCAAGAGCACATACATAGCATGTATGAAACAACTACAACAAGCTTGGGAAAATTGAATAACACGTAAACAATCTGCCTGAAATATTTTATAGCAAAAGTAGAGCAAGATCGAGTCATGCTATGGTACTCCATAATTGCAAACAAGTGCAGGAATGGATCAATTACAACAATATCTACAAAACATCCTTACTGAATATCACCAAAATATGCATGGATCTCTCTGTAGCATCAAGTTTACATGGCAACAAAATAACAGCAGACAAAGACAGAAATTACTAAGTCCCTGAAATCAGAAACATTACGGAGCCTAATTTGCATGCTTGTTCTAGTCACCACAGATATCAAAAAAATACATGGCATACACCTCTGGAAAGATGTCATGGCATACAAGAAAACACATGTAGAGCTCATGCCCATAAGATGCACAGATTAAATGATACAAAAATAACAAAACTCCAAGTTCTGCTGAGTAACAGCAGATAACAGCAACTAGCACTCTTGCATCAGAGATTTGGGCATCAATATGGACTCTAATGAACGTGGTGCAATTGAACAAAATGTAAAGCATTACGAGACGAACAATTCGATATATTACACGTGCGAAACAGAGCTCTATGCAGAGAGTTATGATGCTAAGAACATGGGCATGTAATATGAGAATCTGGGACTTAGAAATATCGGGGAGAGAGAAAAAGTCAACCCTTCGTTCTCAGATCCGATCGGGGCTCGAGCTCGGGCTCGCCGATGGCCGGAGCTGGAGGAGGCCGGAGGAGAGGGGCGGCGGCCGGCGTCGGAGGAGGAAGAAGGCGCGGAG
>NC_057802.1:300650482-300660212 GCF_018294505.1 Triticum aestivum | reverse complement strand
CGACCGGGCGCTGATTTGGCGTCCTGCGAGTGGGTGAGAGCGCCGGCGGGTTTGCGTCCGGCCGGTACGGACACGTCCGGTGGCGGCGAGGGAAGTTTGGCTAGGGTTTCATCTGCGATTGTATACGGGAAGGGATGCATTTATATAGCTAGAGGGAGCTAGGAGAGTCCAAATGAGGTGTGGTTTTCGCCCACACGATCGTGATCGAACGACCTAGAGCATGGAACAGAGTTTGGTGGGTTTTGGGCTGGCTTAGAGAGGGGGTTTTGCTGCAACACACAATAGGACTTTGCGGATGCCCGGTTAACCGTTGGAGTACCAAACGACCTCCAAATGGAACGAAACTTGACCGGTGGCCTACCGGTGGTATACCAAGGCCACTTGACAAGCCTCGGTCCATTCCGAGAACGTTTGACACCCGCTCACGAAAAGAAAACAAGAGGGGTGCGCCGGAGGAGATGGGAGCGCCGGATTGCAAAACGAACAACGGGGAAAATGCTCGGATGCATGAGACGAACACGTATGCAAATGCAATGCACATGATGACATGATATGAGATGCATGACATGAACAAAATGCAAAACGAAAGACAAAACCCGACCACGAAGGGAATATCATAACACATAACCGAAAATGGCAAGAGTTGGAATTACAAATATGGAAAGTTACATCCGGGGTGTTACAACACTCCACCACTACGAGACGATCTCGTCCCAAGATCTAGGACTGAAAGAACTCCGGATATTCGGAACGGAGATGGTCCTCGCGTTCCCAGGTGGCTTCCCGGTCGGAATGGTGCGACCACTTCACTTTCAGGAATTTGATTGACTTGTTGCGAGTCTTGCGCTCAGTTTCTTCAAGAATAGCAACGGGGTGCTCATGATAAGACAAATCTTCTTGGAGGTCAATCTCTTCGAAGTTGATGGTGCGCTCGGGCGTCTTGAAGCACTTGCGGAGCTGTGACACGTGGAACACATCGTGCACGTTCGCAAAGTTGGAAGGAAGCTCAAGTTGATAGGCGAGGTCGCCTCTTTTACCAATGATCTTGAAAGGACCCACGTATCTAGGTGCAAGCTTCCCTTTGATACCGAAGCGACGAGTGCCTTTCATTGGAGAGACGCGGAGGTAGACATGGTCTCCGATCTCGAAAGCCACATCATGGTGCTTACTATCATAGTAACTCTTCTGGCGCGATTGTGCGGCTTTGAGATTATCACGGATGACTTTACACATTTCTTCAGCTTTAGTGATTAAGTCATTGCCAAGAAGTTGGCGTTCACCAGTCTCCGACCAATTGAGAGGAGTACGACACTTTCTGCCATAGAGAATCTCGAATGGGGCCTTGCCCGAACTCGCTTGGAAGCTGTTGTTGTAGGAGAATTCGGCATATGGAAGACAATCTTCCCATTTCATGCCAAAGGAAATGACACAAGCCCTGAGCATATCTTCAAGAATTTGATTGACTCGCTCGACTTGGCCACTAGTTTGAGGATGGAAAGCTGTGCTGAAGCGAATGTTGGTGCCCATGGCCTTCTGGAAGGAGTCCCAGAACTTAGAGGTGAAGATGCTTCCACAATCTGAAGAAATCAATTGTGGAATGCCGTGCAAGGAGACAATTCTGGAGGTGTATAGCTCTGCCAACTGAGCTGCTGTGAGGGATTCTTTGATTGGAAGGAAATGAGCCACTTTAGAAAGCTTGTCGATGACAACGAAGATAGCATCATTTCCACGCTTGGACTTTGGAAATCCAGTCACCAAGTCCATTTCGATATCATCAAACTTCCATTCTGGGATAGCAAGAGGTTGGAGGAGACCAGCTGGTCGTTGGTGTTCTGCTTTCACTCTTCGACAGACATCACATTCATTCACGAATTGAGCAATTTCTCGCTTCATTCGAGTCCACCAATACGACTGCTTGAGGTCATGGTACATCTTCGTACTTCCAGGATGAATGGAAAGGAGAGAGTTGTGCACCTCGTTCATTATGACTTTCCTTAGATCACCTTTAGGAACCACAATCCGGTCCTCGAAGAATAAAGTGTCTCTGTCATCAATGCGATAGCACTTGTATTTGGAAAGACCCTTGTCGATACCATGTTTCACCTTCTTCACCATGGCATCAAGAAGTTGTGCAAACGAATTTGATCTTCCAAAGTAGGAGAGACTATGAGGTTGGCAAGAAAGCCTTGATGAACAACTTGGAAATTCAGCTTGCGGAAAGCTTCACAAAGATCCGGTTGGAATGGCTTGAGAATTAGGCTGTTGCAATAAGCCTTCCTGCTTAAAGCATCTGCAATGACATTGGCCTTGCCTGGAGTATATTCAATACTCGGATTGTACTCTTGAATCATTTTGACCCATCGAGTCTGCCTGAGGTTGAGGTTGGGCTGAGTGAAGATGTACTTGAGACTCTTGTGATCGGTGAAAATGTCCACTTGTCTTCCCAACAAGAGATGTCTCCACGTTATTAATGCATGGACAACTGCCGCCAACTCAAGATTGTGAGTGGGGTAGTTATTTTCATTGGGCTTCAACTGACGAGAGGTATAGGCCACAACTTTCTTCTCTTGCATTAACACAGCACCGAGACCTTGAAGAGAAGCATCACAGAAAACTTCAAATGGCTTGGATTCATCAGGAGGAGTCAAGACAGGAGTTTTGACTAGTTTCTCTTTGAGAGTGTTGAAAGCAATGTCACACTCAGGAGACCAGACATACTTCACATGCTTCTGGAGGAGGTTGGAAAGAGGCTTTGCAATCTTAGAGAAATTCTCAACGAATCTTCGGCAATAGCTTGCAAGACCAAGAAAACTGCGGAGCTGCTTGACATTCTGAGGAGGTTCCCAATTCACAATTGCAGACACCTTCTCGGGGTTAACAGTGATGCCCTTGGCAGAGATGATGTAACCAAGGTAAAGAACTTCATCGAGGCAAAACTCACATTTTGAGAACTTCGCATAGAATTTATACTCTCTGAGCTTGTCAAGCACCAATCGCAAATGTTTGACATGGTCCTTATTCTTGGAGAAGACCAAAATATCATCGAGATACACCAGGACGAATTCATTGGTATATGGGTTGAAGATGAAATTCATTATCCGAGAGAATGTTGGAGGAGCATTGACAAGGCCGAAAGACACGACAGTATATTCATAAGAACCAAAGCTTGTTCTGAATGCTGTCTTGGGAATATCTTCTTCACGAATGCGAATCTGATGATAACCCATACGAAGGTCAAGCTTGGAGAATACTTTAGCACCTTTGAGTTGCTCGAATAGCTCATTGATGTTGGGAAGTGGATACTTGTTCTTGATTGTCTTCTTGTTCAATGGACGGTAGTCGACACAAAGTCGGTCCGTGCCATCCTTCTTCTTTACAAAAAGAACACCACAACCCCATGGAGATGAACTCGGTCTGATCAAACCCAGACGCTCTTGTTCATCGAGTTGTTTCTTCAATTCCTTCAGCTCGTTGGGTCCAAGCTTGTATGGACGCTTGGAAACGGGTTCGGTGCCTGGCTCAAGATCGATAACGAACTCAACTGGCCGGTGAGGAGGCATACCCGGAAGCTCTTCAGGAAAGACATCTTGCTACTCACAAACGACTGGAATTTGAGAGATGGCATTCAATTCGCCCTTCTCATTGAGAGAAAATAACCGAATGGTTTCATCACGAGCGGCATAAATGATAACATCCTCAGAAGAGTGTGTCAATTGAATTTCTCTGGCAGCACAATCTAGTTGAGCCTTGTGCTTAGAAAGCCAGTCCATCCCGAGAATAAGATCAATATCCGAGTCACCAAGAACAATTGGAGAAGACAGAAATTTATAGTCGCCCATCTTGATTACAGAATCCCGAACGAATGCTCGAGAAGTCAGTTGTCGAGCTGGAGAAACAATAGACAGAGGACTCAGCAATACTTCAGTAACTAGATCATGCATAGACACAAAAGGTCTAGAAATGAAAGAATGCGATGCACCAGTATCAAAAAGAACTTTTGCAGGAATATCATTAACAGGAAGATTACCCGTTATCACATCAGTAGATTCCTCCGCTTGAGCTGCATTCATCATGTTCACCTTAGCAGACTTTGGATTATGCTTGACCACTGCATTGCTGGAAGATCTGACAGGAGGAGGAGGCGGAAGACGCCTTTGGTTGAAGCACTTGTTCGCATAATGACCTTTCTGCTGACACTTGTTGCAAGTCACCTCTGAGAGTGGACGGTGATAAGGAGCATTGGACTTTGGAGCTTGATTCTGAGACTTGTTCTGATAGCCAGAGTTGGAAGAGTTGGAAGAACCATGGCCACCTTTGTTCTTCTACTGGTAAGGCTGACGAAACGGAGGAGGAGGGGGCAACCAGAACTTGTGTTGCTTAGCAGCCACAAGTGAGGAAGAAGAAGACTGAACTGCGTCTCTGACTCTCTTCTTAGAAGCCTCACACTTGAGCTGAGCAGCCTCTTGCTTCACTGCCATGTTATAGAATTGATCAAACTGAGTAGGCTCAACAAGAACGAGAGCTAACTGCAGATCCTCTCTAAGGCCACCTCTGAAGTGATAGATCATGCTCTTTTCATCAGGAACGTCTTGTTTAGCGAAGCGAGCAAGTTTCTGAAACTGGATGTTGAATTGATACACAGACATGTTGCCTTGCTTGAGATTGCGGAACTCCTCACGCTTGCTCTCAACAACACTTTGTGGAATGTGGTGCGCTTTGAAATCCCGACAGAAGAAAGTCCAAGTGATCACACGACCTCCTCTGGAATCTTTGTATTGTTGAAACCAATCAGCAGCTTGGTCCTTGAGCTGAAAAGAAGCGAACTTGACATAGTCCTCAGGCCTGACATTGCTACATTCAAAATGCTTGTTGATGTCCACGAGCCAATCATCGGCATCCGTGGCCTCGGCACAGTAGCTGAAAGACTTGGGCTGATTTGCGAGAAACTGGTTGAGTGTAGCGAAGTGAGGCTGATTGTTGCCTTGACCTTGATTTCCTTGATTGCCTTGCCCTTGGGTGCATTCTTGCAAGAGTTGCAGAATCATCTGAGCATTGGCGTTGGTGGCTGCCATGATAGCTTGCCATGCCTCCGGAGGCGGAGGTGGTGGCGGAGGGTTCGCCTGACTCCCTTCATTGCGATCCGGATTCTGACGCGTTGGCGGAGCCATCCTGAAGAGGGTGACATCCGTTAGCATCTTGATAGACAAATAGACAAGTTGAATCAACGGATAGAAATTGCAACATATAGTCTTCACAATAAACATTCGAACGAAGATGAACGAATGAATTCCATAGTAAATCATCACACTTCCATAAGTTGAGAAGACACTTAGAAAAATATGGAATCAACATTTGACTTCGAAGCAACTCGAATACCACAATACAAAACAAAACAAAGTATTGGCTTGCAGAACAAGCCGGAACAAACATATGATAGAGATTTCGTCCGAAGTTTTCGTGGTGGGGCCCACACGGACTCAATCGTACAACACCCTCATGTACAAGGCTGTGCACATGACATACGAAGCATCCCCGAGTCGGCACAGCCAAGGACTCTTTAAGACACTACGAGACCACTGTAAAACCAACCGTGTACAGGCGGACCACTAGACGTCGAACCCCAATCTCATATCATGCGTCTGTCGGAAAGATATCCTAAGAGCTACTTGAATTCCCACTTATAAACTCCCAAAACTTTCTGGTTATGCAATCTGGTGTTGGGGATACAGGGGACACAAAATATATCACCCAAACTAGCAATCCCTAGATCCAGCTGTATCCATCCGTCAACACATAACCAAGAAACCTTCGGAAATCGTTTACCTCAACCTTCGAAAAACATCCGTTATACGAGTTATGGCAATACTCCCGAACTCCCGCCCCAGTACTGGGTGGCGTCGAGGTGATCTCACCAACAACTGCATAAAAGAGATTTCGATGTCGGCGAAACTCAGGTATTCCAGAACTGCAACGATAAAATTGTGACGACAACACCTCGGAGCTCAACTCCCCGGGACACTGCCACAACCCCTAAATGTCAGGAGGCACCAAGAACAATGTTCTCATCACAAAACCATCGGAATGATTCCAAGATACCCGCGTGATCCAAAAAAAATATTTTGTGAAATTTGAGGAGAGAAGAGTCAAAACTTCTACGTCAGGAGACCTCACCAGAGCGACGAAGGGACTGAGGAGTAAAAAGAATCCTACTCTCCGATATATATAATCCTAAGACTCAAAACATTTTTTGTTCCAGACTCAACAACGCCAGTGATTCGATCTAGCAGGGGGCTCCTAAGTCGGGGATGGCTCTGATAACCAACTTGTAACGCCCACGATGCGGCTATATCTCCCACGTGTCGAGGCATGACTTAGAGGCATAACCGCATTGTGGTTTTGTCGCAAGAAGGGTCATCTTCACACAATCCCATGTAATGAACAAGAAAGGGATAAAGAGTTGGCTTACAATCGCCACTTCACACAATACATAGATATAATTCATACATCATCCAAAATACACACATAGACCGACTACGGTCAAAATCCAAATGAAAATAAGATAACCCCAAATGCTAGATCCCCGATCGTCCCAACTGGGCTCCACTACTGATCATCAGGAAAAGACACATAGTAACGACCACGTTCCTCATCGAATTCCCACTTAAGGTCGATCCCATCATCTGCACTGGCATCTTCGGCACCTGCAACTGTTTTGGTAGAATCTGTGAGTCACGAGGAATCAGCAGTCTCACACCCGCGAGATCAAGACTATATAAGCTTATAGGAAAAGGATGGTGTAATGAGGTGGAGCTGCAGCAGGCACTAAGCATATCTGGTGGCTAACATACGCAAATGAGAGCGAGAAGAGAAGCAACGGAACGGTCGTCATCTAGCAATGACCAAGAAGTGATCCTGAACTCCTACTTACGTCATGCATAACTCAAACCGTGTTCACTTCCCGGACTCCGCCGAGAAGAGACCATCACGGCTACACACACGGTTGATGTATTTTAGCTGAGGTCGAGTGACAAGTTCTCTACAACCGGACATTAACAAATTCCCATCTGCCGCATAACCGCGGGCACGGCTTTCGAAAGATAATACCCTGCAGGGGTGTCCCAACTTAGCCCATCATAAGCTCTCACGGTCAACGAAGGATAAACCTTCTCCCGGGAAGACCCGATCAGTCTCGGAATCCCGGTTTACAAGACATTTCGACAATGGTAAAACAAGACCAGCAAAGCCGCCCAAATGTGCCGACAAATCCCGATAGGAGCTGCACATATCTCGTTCTCAGGGCACACCGGATGAGCAGTCCGTACAACTAAAACCAAACCTCAAGTTTCCCCAAGGTGGCGCTGCAAAGGGCTCTAGTTTGGACCAGCACTCAGAGGAACACTGGCCCGGGGGTTTAAAATAAAGATGACCCTCGGGCTCTAGAACACACGGGGGAAAAAGGCTTATGTGGCAAATGGTAAAACCAAGGTTGGGCCTTGCTGGAGGAGTTTTATTCAAGGCGAACTGTCAAGGGGGTCCCATAAATCACCCAACCGCGTAAGGAACGCAAACTCAAGGAACATAATACCGGTATGACGGAAACTAGGGCGGCAAGAGTGGAACAAAACACCTGGCATAAGGCCGAGCCTTCCACCCTTTACCAAATATATAGATGCATTAATATAATAAGAGATATTGTGATATCCCAACATAACCATGTTCCAACATGGAACCAACTTCATCTTCACCTGCAACTAGCAACGCTATAAGAAGGGCTGAGCAAAAGCGGTAACTTAGCCAAACAACGGTTTGCTAGGAAAGGATGATTAGAGGCTGACATGGCAATATGGGAGGCATGAAATAGCAAGTGGTAGGTAGCGCAGCATGGCAATAGAACGAACAACCAGCAAAGCAAAGATAGAAGTGATTTCGAGGGGTGGTCATCTTGCCTGCAAGGTTCTTAGAGTTGTCGAGAGCTTGATCCTTGTAAGCGTACTCAACAGGTTCCTCGTTCACGAACTCGTCTCCGGGCTCTACCCAAGACAAGAACACAAGCAATGGAACCACAATCAATCATGAGAAATGCCCAAGCAACATGATGCAAAACATGTATGATATGCGAGATATGATATGCGATGCATATGCGTGCTCCGGAAGGAAAATGATGAACAAGGCAGTAACTTGGCAAACCAAGCATGCCACTGGAAAGATGAGATGATTTCGGTCGAAATCGATATAAAGATCACCGGAAACGGACGCACGGTTTGCAAATGGCAAGCAAAACAAGAATGACACGAATCTGCGATTAACAGCATGATAGTACTTAAAATGCAACAAGTAACAATGATACAGCACTCCAACATAGTAACAAAGCATATGACAGTAATCTACAGGAGATGCTTGAAAAAAGATGAACATGGAGCTACGGCTAGATCACAACATAACAGGCTCAAACAAGCATGGCAAAAGTGCAAAAGATAACAGGTTCACAGACTTGGTGAAATTACTGGACATGGCAGAAAACAGTATCAGGTAGCAATGTTCAGAGCATGAAATCAACATGCTACAGGAACTTAACATAGCGAAACAAGGCATGGAAGTATTCTACTAAATGCATATGACAAAAATCCGTTACTGACCATAAGCCAAAAAGGACCAGAAGATATGAAGGCAACCATGCAAACATAGCAAGTTTCGTTATCAGGTTTCAGACTTGGCAGAAAACAGAGCATGGCAGAAACAATAATATGAAGGCATCTTGGTGAGCTTGATGCACTCACCACAAAGCAATGCATGACAAAACAAGCAAACCTACAGCAAGATGGCATGTTTATGAAGCTATCCATGGCAAGAGCACATACATAGCATGTATGAAACAACTACAACAAGCTTGGCAAAATTGAATAACATGTAAACAATCTGCCTGAAATATTTTATAGCAAAAGTAGAGCAAGATCGAGTCATGCTATGGCACTCCATAATTGCAAACAAGGGCAGGAATGGATCAATTACAACAATAGCTACAAAACAACCTTACTGAATATCACCAAAATATGCATGGATCTCTCTGTAGCATCAAGTTTACATGGCAACAAAATAACAGCAGACAGACTTAGAGAAATTACTAAGTCCTGAAATCAGAAACATTACGGAGCCTAATTTGCATGCTTGTTCTAGTCACCACAGAGATCAAAAAAATACATGGCATACACCTCTGGAAAGATGTCATGGCATAAAACAAAACACATGTAGAGCTCATGCCCATAAGATGCCTAGATTAAATGATACAAAAATAACAAAACTCCAAGTTCTGTTAAGTAACAGCAGATAACAGCAACTAGCACTCTTGCATCAAAGATTTGGGCATCAATATGGACTCTAATGATCGTGGTGCAATTGAACAAAATGTAGAGCATTACGAGACGAACAATTCTATATATTACACGCGCGAAACAGAGCTCTATGCAGAGAGTTATGATGCTAAGAACATGGGCATGTAATATGAGAATCTGGGACTTAGAAATATCGGGGGGAGAGAAAAAGTCAACCCTTCGTTCTCAAATCCGATCGGGGCTCGAGCTCGGGCTCGCCGATGGCCGGAGCTGGAGGAGGCCGGAGGAGAGGGGCGGCGGCCGGCGTCGGAGGAGGAAGAAGGCGCGGAGAACGGCGGTGGAGGGGCGTGGTGCCGGCGACAGGAGGCGGCGGCGCGCGGCGACCTGCGGGCGGCGACGGG
>NC_057802.1:300496851-300649880 GCF_018294505.1 Triticum aestivum | reverse complement strand
CCGGGAGGGCTTGCCCCGGGCCCGGGCGGCCTTCGGCGGCGGCGGCGACCGGGCGCTGATGTGGCGTCCTGCGAGTGGGTGAGAGCGGCGGCGGGTTTGCGTTCGGCCGGTACGGACACGTCCGGTGGCGGCGGGGGAAGTTTGGCTAGGGTTTCATCTGCGATTGTATACGGGCCTCCAAATGGAACGAAACTTGACCAGTGGCCTACCGGTGGTATACCAAGGCCACTTGACAAGCCTCGGTCCATTCCGAGAACGTTCGACACCCGCTCACGAAAAGAAAACAAGAGGGGTGCGCCGGAGGAGATGGGAGCGCCGGATTGCAAAACGGACAACGGGGAAAATGCTCGGATGCATGAGACGAACACGTATGCAAATGCAATGCACATGATGACATGATATGAGATGCATGACATGAACAAAATGCAAAACGAAAGACAAAACCCGACCACGAAGGGAATATCATAACACATAACCGAAAATGGCAAGAGTTGGAGTTACAAATATGGAAAGTTAGATCCGGGGTGTTACACTCATACACCTTGTTAGAGAAGTTGACGAGGAGCTGGGAGTCGCCCTTGATGGTGAGACGCTTCACTCCCAAGGCCGCCTCTGCCTTGAGGCCGGCAACCAACCCCTCGTACTCCGCAATGTTGTTGGAGACCTTCTCACCCCGCTGGAAGCAGAGCTGCACGGCGTAGTAGAGCTTGTCTTGGGTGGGCGAGATGAGCACGGCTCCAGCCCCCTCGCCTTGGCGTGCGAAGGCACCGTCGAAGTACATGACCCAACCATCTGGTGCTTCACTTCCTGGCGAGAGGGATCGGCTCTTGCCAACTTCGGGTTCCGGGGCATCGGTCCATTCGGCCACGAACTCGAAGAGGGAGGCCCCCTTGATGACCCCGGTTGTGTTGAACTCGAGCTGAAATGCCTGCAGTTCAATGTTCCACTCGGCGACCCTTCCCGTGGCATTAGGGATCCGAAGCACCCTCTCCAATGGGTAGGCTGAGACGACCTTGATCAGGTGGCCTTGGAAGTAATGGCGCAGCTTGCGTGAGGCCACCAGGAGCGCGAGCAGAAGCTTCTGTGGCATGGGATACCATGCCCTCGTGTCCTGCAGTACCATGCTGACGAAGTACACTGGGTGCTCAACGAGAGCGGGAGCATCGATGGAGTTCGCAGCTACCGGAGGTTGTGACGCCTTTGGAGGTGGGGTGACCTCTGGAGCTTGGTTACCCATCGAGGCCTCCGCGGGCCCTAGGAAGCCGTCTTGTGGGGCATGATCATCGGTGGGCATCGTCTTGGCCTCAGTGGCGCCGTCCTGTGACCGTGCTGTCCTGGCCGAAGGTGCGGCATCGAGTAGCAGGTTCTTCGCCTGGTGCTCCTCCTGAACTGCCACCAACGCCGCACTGGCGGAGTGAGGCGTAGCGGCCAGATAGAGCACCAGAGGCTCGAGGGGGCGAGGTGCTATCATCACCGGTGGGCTGGTCAGGTATCTCTTGAGGTCTTGAAACGCCAGGTCTGCCTCCTGGGTCCATTTGAGCGGGCCCTTATTCTTCATCAGCTTGAAGAACGGCAGGGCACACTCCCCTAGCTTGGAGATGAAGCGCCCCAGCGAGGTCACACACCCCGCGAGCTTCTGCATTTCCTTGAGGGTTTGCGGTGGGCTCATGTCTTCTATTTCTTTGACCTTCTCGGGGTTAGCCTCGATCCTCCTGTGGGACACGAGGAAACCCAGTAGCTTGCCGGAGGGGACACCGAACACGTACTTCTCCGGGTTGAGCCGCAAGTCCACCTGGCGCAGGCTAGCGAAGGTCTCCTCCAGGTCCTGAATCAGGGTCCTTGCCTCCCGAGATTTTATCACGATGTCGTCGACGTAGGCTTCAGTGTTTCTTCTGAGCTGCTAGCCCTAGGCGATGTGCATCAGCCACTGGAAGGTCGCCCCGGCGTTGCAAAGTCCGAGCGGCATGCAGGTGTAGCAGTACACCCCACAAGGGGTCAAGAAGGCCGTCTTCTCTACGTCCTCCACCACCATCTTGATCTGGTTGTAACCTGAGAAGGCATCCAAGAAGCACAACAAGTCGCATTCGGCGGTGGAATCGACTATCTGGTTGATGTGTGGGAGCGCGAACGGATCTTGAGGGCGGGCCTTGTTGAGGTTGGTGAAGTCGACGCACACGCGCTCCTTCCCGCCTTTCTTGGGCACGACAACTGGGTTTGCCAGCCACTCCGGATATCATACCTCACGAATGACGCCTGCTTCTTGTAGCTTGCGGGTCTACTGGACGATGAAAGCCTGCTTCTCTGTAGATTGCCGTCATGCCTTCTGTTTCACCGGGCGCACATTAGGGCAAACCCTGAGGTGATGCTCTACAACCCCCCTGGGGATCCCTACCAGTTTCTTGGGTTCCCAGGTGAATACTTCCTTGTTCGCCCGCAAGAAGTCCACCAATTCCCTTTCTTGATCCAGAGCGAGGTCGGCACCTATGGTGAAAGTCGCCCCTGAGGCCCCATCCTTGTAGACTCGCACTTGCTTCATCTTGGCCCGATCTTGAGTGAACAACTGCTTCTTCTTGGTTGGCGCAGCCCCCTTAGCCCTGGGAGTGGCCTTATCGGCCGGACAGGCTGCAGCTGCAGTCCTGAAGGCGAGCTTGAGGGTTGTCAGGGCTTCCTTGGTGTCTCCAGCTATGGTGAGGACGCCTTTGCTCCCTGGCATCTTCATGAGGTTATAAGCAGGATGGGTGGCCGCCATGAACTGGGCCAAGGCCGGGTACCCGAGGATGGCGTTGTACGGGAGGCTGATGCGGGCTATGTCGAAGTCGATAAGCTCAGTGCGGTAGTTATCGCGGGTGCCGAAGGTTACGGGGAGGCGGATCTGCCCTAGGGGGCTGGTGGAGCTGTTGTCGACTCCGGAGAAGGGCTTGGTGGGCCGGAGCCGTTCGTGTGGTACGTGAAGCAAGCCGAAAGCCTCCACGGAGAGGACATTAAGGCCGACTCCGCCGTTGATAAGGGTTTTGGTGACGGCTACGTTGTAGATGGTGGGCGTGCAGAGCATTGGGAGCGCGCCCGAGCCTGCGGTGGTCGCGGGGTGGTCGCTTGAGTCGAAGGTGATGTCGGCCTTGGGCGCCGCCCATCTTGGAGGGGCTGCCTACTGCACGGAGGCAGCGCCGATCTGGCGGAAGAACTGGTTCACATGGCGGTCGGAGGGCGGCGCCTGCGAGCCGCCGAGGATGGCCGCGACGGCGACAGGCGCGGGCGCGAAGCGCGCAACAAAAAGGCCACGCAGCTCCTCCCAAGAGGCCACAGAAGATCCCGGCAGGCTGAACAGCCAGGCACGCGGTGCACCAGTGAGGGCCATGGGGAACCAGTTGGCCATGACCTTGTCGTCGCCTCCTGCCTTCAGAACGGCGTCCTCATACGCCAACAGGAAGGCCGACGGGTCCACCGCGCCGTCATAGCGGAGTGGCATCTCTGGCCTGAACTTGTGTGGCCACCGCACCCGCCGCAAGGCGGGGGCGAGGACCCTGAGCCCCATGGTGTCACCGCGGGCATTTGTCGGTCCAGCTGGAGGAGCGGCGCCGGCCATGGGGGTCAAACGGAGAGGTGCTGTTGTGGGAGAAGCAAAGCTTCGGCGCACCCCCTACCTGGCGCGCCAAATGTCGGATTATGGGTTCCGGCAAAACCCTTGAGGTTCGAACACTGGGGTGCGCACGAAGATCTCTCTCCCCCTAGCCCACTCTCGCAATGACCTCTAGGCCTAGCTCGCCGAACCCACAGAACAAGGGACACAAGAGTTTATACTGGTTCGGGCCACCGATGTGGTGTAATACCCTACTCTAGTGTGGTGTGGTGGATTGCCTTGTAGGCTGGGGATGAACAAGTACAAGGGAAGAACAACCTCCTAAGGAGAGGCGTTCTCGAGCTCGATGAGCTTGTGTGGTTGGGGATGATCTGAATGATCCTCTCCCTCTTATGGTGGTGGCTAGTCCTATTTATAGAGGCCCTGGTCCTCTTCCCAAATGTTTAGGCGGGAAGGGATCCCACAACGGCCAATTTGAAGGGGGAAAGCTAGTACAAGCTATCCTGACAAAAGGTGGTCTTCGCCTGCCAAAGGCTCTGGTGGTGACGCCGTCGTGGGCTCCGTGATGACCTCCGTCCTGCCGTCCAGTTGGTCTTGGTATCATTGCACCGATATGGAAACCTATGCCTGATGCCTCGGGACTCCTCGCCTCCACCTGCCCCTTTAGCACCAAAGAGGCAACCGGTACTCTGCGCCCGCTGGCGCCCGCCTGGCCTTGGTTGTCATGGCTCACGTCATGGAAACCTCGTGAGGTGCCCCTCGCCTTGATCTCTCCGCTCCTCGCGAGCCAACCTAGTGAGGCTGCCCCTGAGGAGGTCTTGTGTCATCTGCCTCGCGAGGCTTGGCCCCTGGCGAGGGTCTTGAGTGTTTGCTGATGAAGATGGGCCGTACCAGGCCGTTAGTGGAGCACACCGTGGGCCGCAGGCAGGCAAGTCTGGGGACCCCCATTCCCAGAACGCCGACAGCAGAGGTGCTGCAACACCCTCTAACCATTGAGATGCGTGAGGGGGTGCTGCACATCCGCGATGTTGAGGGACCAAAGAGGACCAGAAGCGTGGAGACAAGACTCGAAGCAATGGAGCAACAAGTTTTCAAGTGCTAGGGGATGGTGGAATGTGGACTCAACGCCAACCACATGATGATCGCGGAGTTCACCAACAACCACAAGCTGGATGCCAAGAACATTGGGGAGACCATCTTCAAGCTTCATGAGAAAATCGAGCACCTCCAAGCCCAGATCTATGACCTGCAAAACCAAAACTGTGAGTATGAATATAGATTCAAAAGGATGAGTTTGGCTGCAGATTTGAGGATCCCGGAGACTCGATCATCCTTCTATGATGGTGAGCCTATGCCTTGGAAGATGGACGACAAGCCTAGATCATCAACAACTCCATCATCACCACCTCCGAAGAAATAGACATAAATACATGGGTATGGGCACTCCCCTTGGCAACTGCGAAGCTTGGGGAGGTGCCCCGGTATCGTATCACCATCACACTTCTATCTTTACCGTTTTTCTTAGTTCGATCCTTTTGGTTATATCTTGATCTAGTAGAATAAAGTTTAGTATGATCTAGCTTTGAGTTTTTGTGTTGATCCTTATATGTAATCGAGTCCATGAGCTATATATAATAAAGATTAGTCTTGAGTCGAGGGCTTGGTTATCTGGCTATGATGTTGAGGGAATAAAAAGAAATAAAGAGATCATATTGATCTTATGGAGAGTAATGACTTCACATGTAAAGAGTATGATGAATAAAAGTTGTTGGGAGTTAACAAACATAGTTTTGGTCATCGTTGCAATTAATTGGAAGTAATAAAGAAAGAGAGGTTTTCACTTATAAATATACTATCTTGGACATCTTTTATGATTGTGAGCACTCATTAAAATATGACATGCTAAAAAGTTGATGTTGGACAAGGAAGACAACGTAATGGGTTATGTTTTCTTATATCCGAAATAAACTATATTGTCATGGATCATCCAACATGTTGAGCTTCCCTTTCCCCCTCATGCTAGCCAAATTCTTTGCACCAAGTAGAGATACTACTTGTGCTTCCAAATATCCTTAAACCCCGTTTTGCCATGAGAGTCCACCAT
Organism: Triticum aestivum; assembly: GCF_018294505.1. Classification (NCBI taxonomy): domain Eukaryota; kingdom Viridiplantae; phylum Streptophyta; class Magnoliopsida; order Poales; family Poaceae; genus Triticum; species Triticum aestivum. Next base: position 300,644,199 of record NC_057802.1, on the reverse strand, counting down.
ATCTACATATGGATTGAGTAAGATCCTTCAAGTAAGTTATCATTGCTGCAAGCAATAAAAATTGCTCTCTAAATATGTATGATCTATTAGTGTGGAGAAAATAAGCTTTATACGAGCTTGTGATATGGAAGAAATAAAAACGACGGACTGCATAATAAAGGTCCCTATCACAAGTGGCAATATAAATTGACGTTCTTTTGCATTAAGATTTTGTGCATCCAACCATAAAAGCACATGACAACCTCTGCTTCCCTCTGCGAAGGGCCTATCTTTTATTTTTGTATTATACCTTATACAAGAGTCATGGTGATCTTCACCTTTCCTTTTTACACTTTATCCTTTGGCAAGCACTATGTGTTGGAAAGATCCTGATATATATATCCAATTGGATGTGGGTTTTCATAAAGCATTATTGTTGACGTTACCCTTGAGGTAAAAGGTTGGGAGGCAAAACTATAAGCCCCTATCTTTCTCCGTGTCCGATTAAAACTTCATACCCATAAGTATAGCGTGAGTGTTAGCGATTGTGAAAGACTAAATGATAGTTGAGTATGTGGACTTGCTGAAAAGCTCTTATATTAACTCTTTCCGATGTTATGATAAATTGCAACTGCTTCAATGACTGAGATTATAGTTTGTTAGTTTTCAATGAAGTTTCTGATTCATACTTTACATTGTGAATAGATTGTTACTTTAGCATAAGAAATCATATGACAATATATATATGTTGCTATTCTAAGAATGATCATGATCCCCTCATGTCCGCATTTTATTTTATCGACACCTCTATCTCTAAACATGTGGACATATTTTTCGATATCGGCTTCCGCTTGAGGACAAGCGAGGTCTAAGCTTGGGGGAGTTGATACGTCTATTTTGCATCATGATTCTATATCGATATTTATTGCATTATGGGCTGTTATTACACATTATGTCACAATACTTATGCCTTTCTCTCTTATTTTACAAGGTTTACATCAAGAGGGAGAATGCCGGCAGCTGGAATTCTGGGCTAGAAAAGGAGCAAATATTAGAGACCTATTCTGCATAACTCCAAAAGTCCTGAAACTCCACGAAATTCGGTTTTGGAATATATTAAAAATATTGGGCGAAGAAAGCACCAGAGGGGGGCCACCCACTGTCCACGAGGGTGGAGGGCGTGCCCTACCCCCCTGGGCGCGCCCTCCTGCCTCGTGGGCCACTTAGAAGCCCCCCTGATGCCCATCTTCTGGTATAAGGTGTCTTTTGCCCTGGAAAAAATAAGAAGGAAGCTTTCGGGACGAAGCGCCGCCACTGTCGGTGTCAAAACCAGCGGATCTCGGGTAGGGGGTCCCGAACTGTGCGTCTAAGGTCGATGGTAACAGGAGACGGGGGACATGATGTTTACCCAGGTTCGGGCCCTCTCTATGGAGGTAATACCCTACTTCCTGCTCGATTGATCTTGATGAATATGAGTATTACAAGAGTTGATCTACCACGAGATCGAGATGGCTAAACCCTAAAGCCTAGCCTGTATAACTATGGTAATGAGTATCTCCCTCTCCGGACTAAATCCTCCGGTTTATATAGACACCGGGAGGATCTAGGGTTACACAAGGTCGGTTACAAAGAAAGGAATCTACATATTCGGTCGCCATGCTTGCCTTCGACGCCAAGGAGAGTCCCATCCGGACATGGGTGTAGGCTTCGGTCTTCGTATCTTCAGAGCCCATCAGTCCGGCCCATGGCTAACAGGCCGGACGCCCGAGGACCCCTTAGTCCAGGACTCCCTCAGTAGCCCCCGAACCAGGCTTCAATGATGAGGTGTTCGGCGCGCAGATTGTCTTCGGCATTGCAAGGCAGGTTCCTTCTCCGACGGCTTCCAAGTAATGTATTCAGCTTTTAATTCAATGTCGCACCCCTCGGCTTCTGTGCATCGATGACTTCAGCTTCCACGTGTCGGGCGAATGCGGACGGTCAGGGTATTTTTTGCAAATAACACCCAGGCCATGCAAGAAAGAGTGTCTATTTAAAGAGATTGGGTCTCAGATCCATTCGGCACCACGGGGAGAAAAATCCTCAGAGATTGCCAAGAAAGACCATTCCAATATGGCTAGCATTCCCAGCTCCTCCTCCCATTCTGACCTAGAGAAAGGCGAGTGGGAGAGGTGCTCCATGTCCCACAGTCAATTGGCCAAGTTGCAAACGCATGGATTTCTCCCCCCTGCGGATCTGGTCCCTGTTCGAGCAGGGTTGGCTTCTTTCAACGGCAAAACCAAGGCGGAGGATTTCCCCAATCCATCTGCGGGGGAATGAGTGTGCTTCGTCCCCTATCTGCTGAGGGGCGTGGGATTTCCAATTCACCCATTCCTCTGAGGGCTTCTGGAGTATTATGGCCTCCAGCTGCACAATTTTACCCAGGCACATTGCCTATTATGTCGCTTTATGCGAACTATTCTTGGGTTGTGAGGCCCACTTTGATCTGTGGAGAAAGTTGTTTTGTCTTGTCCCATGCAACCACGAGGGATCGATATTTGAAGTGGGCGGGACCGAAACATGGCGCATTGCAGAGACCGGATAGTGGACCTCTGAATGGTTTTACATTGTTGACGTCGTACTTCCAGATCTAGTCCGGAGGGGTCTCCCCGATTTTACAAGTGTTCCTCTGAAGAAACGCCACAACTGGCGCCCTCGGAGCCTCGAGGAGGAAGATAGTGCGGAAGTTCGCCAACTCCTGAGCAAGATCAGGATGCTTGCCCAGTCTGGATATACGATAGTCGAAGTGATGGCGACCTCCATAGTACGGGGAGTCCAGCCACTCCAATACAGAGGACTTCCCATGTGGAACTACAATGGGGAAGATGACGCCTCCCGCTGCGGCAGGAAAGGTCCGAACACTCCTGCTGCCCTAGCCAAAATATTGGCCGAACTGTTCAAGGGTGAGGAAGAGGAGTTCCTGCGCATCATGCACAGAGAAGGATATTCCATGTACAGTCCTCCTAGCTGGGTAAGCCCCCAACTCTTCTGCTCTACTCATTCCGCTCCCTGAGCTTCGTTCAATGAATATTAACCCGTCCATTTATAACAGCACTAGCGAAAGACTTCGGAGGGGCTTCACAGCCCCGCCCCGCAGCCCGAGGGCCACAATCGGGACCTTGACCCCGGATTCGAAGAGGATCCAGATATATTTGTGGTGCTTGAGAATGGGACGTTTTACCAAACGAGCTATGACGGCACAGAGGTGGCCATCATCGCTGACTATCCCGGTCTTCTCCCCGCTTCTCAGGTACGTAATCAGGAGACACTTTGTCCAAGAGGGTTTTTCTCATTCTTCCTCACCCACCGCACCATCCTGTGCTCAGAAGGGGAGGCGTTCGGCGCGTCGTGCTGCCCCAGGGCATCTCCAAAGAGAGCGGCTCCCGCGCTAGGCAGGCCTTCGAAGAGGAAGGCAAAGAGAGATACGGTCGGGCCTTCCTTGAAGAGGTATGGTTCACAACTATGCTCTTTTTAGCAGTCGCGTCCAACTGTGACCCATATGTTCATTTTGTATCAGGAAAAAGGTTCGACGGACTGTGTTGGGGATATTACCACTGGGCGTAAACCGGCCAGGAGAGGCCGGGTTAACCTCATAACCCCATGAAGACAGACGGTGACGCTTCATGAAGGCCCAGGGCCCAAAGCCGGTTTAAGGCCTGTAGACACAAACTGGCATTGATATGTAAACTTGTGTTGTAAGATAGAAGTAGCAGAGACCGAGCCGGACACGATTATGAGCCGGCCTCGGAGTCTGTAAACCGACGGGCGTCAACCCATGTATATAAGGGGACGACCCGGCGGCGGTTCAAGGACAACAAACAACAACTCGAGACTCAGGCAAAGCGTATTCGCTCCCTGGTCATCGAACCCCATCAATTCCATCACAACTAGACGTAGGCTTTTACCTTCATCGTAAGGGGCCGAACTAGTATAAAACTCTCTTGCGTCCCTTGTCCGCTTTAACCCCTTTAAGCTAACCCGTAGCGATGGCTCCACGACTAAGTCCTTTCTCTAGGACATCTGTCGTGACAAAACCACGACAGTTGGCGCCCACCGTGGGGCTATCGCACGACGGTTTGAAGTTCTTGGAGGGCAACTTCGAAGGACTCAAGGGTTATGCTGTGGGCCGGATGACCAAGAGTCGTCGCGGCAAGCTCTACATCGACGATGCAGGCTGGGGCCCCGATGCCGGCTTAATCGAGTACGGGTACCGGGTCCCCTTTGGTGGCATACACGTTTTCATTGGCAAGATCAGCGAACCGGGCCCTGAGCCGGACATCTGCACCGACCTCGTCGAAACGGCTCAGCGTGTGAGATCTGCTCGGGTCAAGCCTGTCATGAAGCGTGCCTTCGTGGGAGTTATCCATGGAGGGGAATCTGAGGATAGATCGGAATCTGGTGGTGAGACCGTTGTTTATTCCGGCGACGAGTCATCGACCGGAGAGACCGAGTCGTTATATCAGTTACAAGATGGCCGGATTGGGGGCTGTTCCGATGGCGACAGTATTCCGGACCCCTCTGATCTGCCAAACCGGGTTGCGATCTTCATGGCCGGTATGCAACCGGTGCTCAAGTCTTCGACCGCAGCGGCAATGATTTCCGGATCGGCAGCGGCAGCAGCGGCCGGGGTAGGAGGCCCTGTGCGACCGCCGGCTCAGGTTCTGTCTGATTTGTTTGACGCATTGGCAACGCTGATGGCGGAGGTTAACCCGGCGGATCAAGATGTGCACAATGCGGAAATCGCGAAAGTGAAAGATCAGATCACCCAGGCCAAAGCGGACTTAGCAGCTGAGGATACCAGGATAGCCGCGGAGCGGGCCGCTTTGGATGCACAAGCTTACCGGATTATGCTGGACTAGAGTGCATCAAACGAAGTCCTGAAGAGGAGGCACCGATCTCGCCTGCCACCGGTTTATGACGCTAGAAATCTCTTTAACACCCCAGGAGCGGGGACCAGTAATCCGCCAGTGGTAAACCGGCCGGAGGCACCTGGAGCGGGGGCGCCGGTTCAGCCACGTTCGGCGGATCCGCCTCGTCAGAACAACGCTGTAATACCACATGTCCCCCCACCGCCGGGTCATTACTCTAACCCGATGGACAACATTGTCGTTGCCGCTTCACGGCTGGCGGCCATCCCGATCGAAGGCGATTCTCCGGCGGCGGTCGAGACGCGCCGGGTTAAGGAGCTCCTTCAAACAGCTTTGGTTCAACAGGAGGCTTATTCGTACAGTCGCGATCGGATTCATTCCACTCCCCGTCCAAGACGGAGTTACAGCAGACGTATGGATGAACCGGCAGTGTCAAGCAATGCGCGGAACCATGATCCGCCCCGTGGCAATGACCCGGCGGGTGGTGCTGGTGATGCTTAAGAGGTGATGGACCGGGCTCGGGCATGCAGAGAGGCCGAGTTAGCGGCGCAGCATGAAGCCCGTCAGCTTACTCCGGTTCGTCCAACCACATCGGTGGAACCAGGAGTTACCTCTAGTTCCTTGGGAGTGCCATGTCTTGTCCCAGCGTTGCGCAATGTGCGCCTGCCTAAAGATTTCAAGGGCCCGCGCAAGGTGCCGAATTACACCACCGATTTATCCCCTGAAACATGGGTCGAAAGCTATGAGATGGCCATGGAGATGCTGGACGTGGATGATGCGGCATGTGCGAAGTACTTCACCATGATGCTAGAAGGAACGGCCCGCACTTGGCTAAAGAGCTTATCGGCTAATTCTGTCAGGTCATGGGCCGAGTTGAGAGCCCGGTTTATTCAGAATTTCAAGGATACATGCAAGCAACCCATGTCAATTGTGGACTTAGCTGCCTGTGTCCAGGAGGAAGGAGAGTCAACAACCCGTTGGGTGCGCCGGGTTTCGGAGATTTTGCACTCATCGGACCGCATCAATGCTGACACCGCAGTTTTAACATTGGAAGGCAATTGCCGGTTTGAACCCCTGAAGTTGAAGTTGGGACGGCTCAAACGTCATTGTAATGATATGGGAACCCTCATGGCTGCACTAGTGAAGTATGCCGACTCTGATAGTACCAAGGATCCCGAGTCTGATGATGATAAGACAGGGAAGGGAAAGAAGAGCGGCAACACCAAGGGGCAGCACCCCAACCCGGCGGGTCATGGAAATGGCGGCAAGCGTAAAGCGGACCACGGTTTAGACTTTGTGGCTAACACTAGTACACACGACAAGGGCCAGCGGCGTAAGGGTAAACTGCCCCGGCGCAGTGGAACCAGCCCTGTCCAAAGCATGGGACGAAGGAGGAACCATCCACACACCTCTGGAAAAATTGTTACATCATGCAAGAGTTCAAAAATTCTGACTCTTTCCGGTATGATCATGGATCAGGAGGCGATTCAGGCTCTGGCTCTCATGGGCCGGGTTATGGCGGAGGAAATTCCGGTTCAGGATTCCATGGCAATCAGGGTGGACATAACAATCAAAGTAATCAGGGTAATCAAAGTGGCTATAATCATCAGGGCAATCAGCAGCAGCAGCAGACGGGTTACCAGAGCAACCCAAAGCAGTTGAATAGCGGACAGTATCATGTCTTCACCACTAGCTTGGACAAGCGCGATCAGAAGCTTCATAAAAGGGTGGTGAATGCCATTGAACCGGCCGTGCCCCGTTATTTGCGCTGGTCCGAGCAGACGATTGTGTGGAGTAGAGAAGATCATCCACCCCGGGTTGACAATCCGGGTCATCTGGCTCTGGTGGTGGCACCTCAGGTGGGAGGTTATAAGTTCACTAAGGTACTCATGGATGGAGGGAGTAGCATCAATATCCTTTATTATGAAACTTTCTGTCGTATGGGGCTAACAGATAAAAATCTTAAACCGTCCAATACAGTGTTCCATGGTGTGGTGCCTGCTAAGTCGGCATATCCCGTTGGTAAGAGAGCTCTGGAGGTGGCTTTTGGAGATGAGCATGACTCAAGATCAGAAACCTTGACCTTTGAAGTGGTGAAAATCAACCCCCCGTATCATGCCCTATTTGGACGGCCAGCTTATGCTAAGTTTATGGCACGGCCTTGTTATGTCTATCTGCAGCTCAAGATGCCGGGTCACAAGGGAACTATAACCGTGCATGGGAGCCGCAAGATTGCTCTAGAGTGTGAAGAAGGTGATGCGGCTTATGCTGAGTCGGTTTGTGCAACAGAAGAGTTGAAGTTTTACAAGGAAATTGTTGATCCGGCAGATATGACTTCGTTGAAGAAACCAACTACAGAGCATGATCCGGCCCTGACGTTTAAATCGGCTGATGAGACTAAGCTTGTTGACTTCGTACCTGGCGATTCGTCCAAGCAGTTCAGCATCAGTGCTAACTTAGATCCGAAATAGGAAGGCGCGCTCATCGAGTTCATCCGTGAGAATCGGGACATCTTTGCATGGAAGCCTTCTGACATGCCAGGTGTACCAAGAGAACTCGCTGAGCACACTCTCAATATTGATCCTAAGTATAAACCGGTCAAGCAGTTTCTCCGCCGGTTCAATGAAGAAAGATGCAAAGCTATTGGAGAAGAAGTAGCCAGGCTCTTGGCGGCTGGATTTATCATTGAAGTATTCCATCCTGAGTGGTTGCCTAATCCGGTGCTGGTCCTCAAGAAGAATGGCACTTGGCATATGTGTGCGAACTACACAGATCTCAACAAAGCTTGTCCAGCAGATCCTTTTGCCCTTCCCCGTATTGATCAAATTATTGATGCTACGGCGGGTTGCGAGCGTTTAAGCTTTTTGGATGCATACTCTGGTTATCATCAGATCAAAATGGCAGTTAAGGGCCAGGAGAAGACAGCCTTCATAACTCCCTTTGGAGCCTTCTGCTATGTGTCCATGCCCTTTGGGCTCAAGAGTGCCCAGGCGACTTATCAAAGGTGTGTGCAGAATTGTCTGCATAAACAGATCGGCCGCAATGTCCACGCCTATGTGGATGATATTGTGGTAAAATCAAGGAAGAAGGAAACATTGATTGATGACTTGAAGGAAACCTTTGATAACATGCGGGTTTATAAAATGATGCTTAATCCGGCCAAGTGTGTCTTTGGTGTACCTGCAGGCAAACTCTTGGGCTTTTTGGTGTCTAACAGGGGCATTGAAGCTAATCCGGAAAAGATCAAAGCCATCACCTCTTTGACTAAACCGAAGTGTATCAATGATGTTCAATGCCCGGTTTACTATATCAGTGAGGTACTTATTGAGTCCAAGCAGAGGTACCCGCATTGGCAAAAATTGGTGTATGGGGTTTTCATGGCAAGCCGGAAGCTGAAGCAGTATTTCCAAGGTCATCCCATCATAGTTGTCAGCTCTGCTCCTTTGGGAGATATAATCCAGAACAGGGAAGCAACCGGACGGATTGCTAAGTGGGCTATCGAGCTCGGGCCTCACGGGTTGAAATACATGCCCCGAACGGCGATCAAATCTCAAGCACTTGTGGATTTCATCAATGATTGGACAGAGTTACAAGCGCCAGAAGAGAAGCCGGATTATACTTATTGGACTATTCATTTTGATGGGTCCAGGCAATTGGAGGGCTCGGGGGCTGGAGTCGTATTAACTTCCCCACGAGGTGATACGTTTTGTTATGTTCTCCGTTTAATGTTCCCTTGCACTAACAATGCAGCTGAATATGAGGCTTTACTCCATGGTCTTCGGATGGCTAAGGAGATGAACTTAAGCTGAGTTAAGTGCTTCGGTGACTCGGATCTGGTGGCTCAACAAGTGTCCGACACTTGGGATTCCAAGGACCCACTCATGGCAGCATATCGTCGTGAGGTGGATATTGTTGCAAGTCACTTTAAAGGTTATCGGGTCGATCATGTGGACCGCCGAAGGAATGAAGTCGCGGACGCTTTAAGCCGCCTGGGTTCCCAACGTAAACCGGTTCCACCTAATGTCTTCTTGGATGTTTTGCATAATCTGTCCGTCAAACTCCCTGGTGAAGAGGAATTGGTTGTTCCTGATCCGGAGGCCCAATTGGTGGCGGCTCTTCATGTTATCCCGGATTGGACGGTTCCATATTTGGCATATATAAACCGGGGCGAGTTACCAGAAGATGAAACTTTGGCCAGGCAGATAATCCGGCGGTCCAAGTCCATGACTGTTATCAATGGAGAGTTACATCATTGCAGTGTACAGGGGCGTTTCAACGCTGTGTGTCTCCTGAGGAAGGCCGTGAAATTTTGCGTGAGATCCACGAAGGGGATTGTGGTCACCACGCCGGTTCAAAATCGTTGGTGGCCAAGGCGTTTCATCATGGTTTCTATTGGTTGACAGCTCATGCTGATGCCGAGGACTTGGTCAAAAGATGTGATGGTTGTCAGAAATTCTCAAGGCATGCTCATGTACCGGCTCAAGAATTGAGGATGATTCCAATCACCTGGCCGTTTGCAACTTGGGGGCTGGATATGGTTGGGCCTTTCAAGAGGTCCAAGGACAAAAAGACCCACCTTTTGGTGGCGGTTGATAAGTTCATGAAGTGGGTGGAGGTAGAGCCAGTTAGTAAGTGTGACGCGGCCACGGCGGTTCAATTCATCAAAAAGGTGATCTTCCGGTTTGGCTTTCCACACAGCATTATAACAAACAATGGTACCAATCTGTCAAAGGGTGCCATGAAGGAATTCTGTCAACGTGAGCACATCCGGCTTGACGTGTCATCAGTGGCTCACCCCCAGTCCAATGGTCAAGCGGAGAGGGCCAATCAAGAGATCTTGAGAGGCATCAAACCCCGGCTTATGGTTCCTTTGCAACGGACGCCGGGTTGTTGGGTTGAGGATCTACCTTCTGTGTTATGGAGCATCAATACCACGCCCAACAGATCGACAGGATACACACCATTCTTCATGATTTATGGAGCGGAAGCAGTTCTTCCTAGTGACATCCGTCATGACTCGCCTCGTGTAGCGGCATATGTTGAAGCGGACAACGAGAAGGCACGGCAGGAAGCTCTTGACCTGTTAGATGAAGAACGTGACATAGCAGCAGCCCGTTCGGCGATTTATCAGCAAGATCTGCGTCGTTATCACAGCCGCCGGGTTAGAACCAGAACCTTTCAAGAAGGCGATTTTGTGCTTCGGCTCATCCAGGATCAGACGGATATGCACAAGCTATCCCCTCCTTGGGAAGGACCCTTTGTGGTCAGCAAGAATCTGCACAACAGGTCGTACTACCTAATCAATGTTCGAGAATGCAAATACTCACGTAAATCGGAGGAGGAGACCAACCGGCCGTGGAATATTGCTCATCTTCGGCCTTACTATACTTGAGCTATAGGCTTTGCTTATGTACATATTATGACAATGTATATATTGTGATCAATACAATAAACCGGAACCTCAGCTAAAGCGGGGTATTTGTTGTTTTTCTTACATCTTGTGTGGTTACATGGAGCTTACAAAGCGGCGTCTGGTTTACCCCTTGATTTGGCTTCTCAAAGCTTCATATTAGATCACTTGGGGGCTTGGTCGTATCCGAACCATAGCTACACCTCTTGATCGGCGTAATGCCACAGCATCACTTGGGGGCTTGGTCGTATCCGAACCATAGCTACACCTCTTGATCGGTGTCGTGGAATTGTCACGGCAGATGTCCTCAAGCTAGGACTTAGTCGTGGAGCCATCGCCGCTAGGAAGCTTGAAGGGGTTAACGGGACAAGGAACACGAGGGTTTATACTGGTTCGGCCCCTTACGGTGAAGGTAAAAGCCTACGTCCAGTTAAGGTGGTATTGATTGGGGTTTCGATGACCAGGGAGCTTAACTGCTATGCCTGGCTCTCGATCAGATCTTTTCTTGTCCTTAAACCGCTGCCGGGTCGTCCCTTTATATAGAGAGGTTGACGCCCAGCAGCTCTCAGAGTCCCTCGCCGGCTCCTAAGGGTGTCCGGCTCGGACTCTCTACTATCCTTGCCTTGCACTACAAGTTCTACCATAATGATGGTTACAACTACAGGCCTTAAGCCATATCCGGGTCTTAAGCCCACCATTGGCCCACCGTCTTCAAGCTTGGCGCCGGGCTTCAGGTGATGACCCTTAGGAGTAACCCGGCCCCTCCTGGCGGGTGACTCTAAGGTCTATATCCTCAACATTAGGCTTCAGATTGATTTGAGCCGGCTCATGTCAATCTTCGATTCTTTCGACAGAAAATCTCCGGCTTACAATTGTGTGAAGGCCATAACCCGGCGTGACGTCATCCTCTGGACTCCGGGTAATCCGCCGTGACGTCATCTTCCATTAAGTCCATTTTTTACTCCACCAGATCCGCAACAGATCTTATCTTTACTGCCATCCCAAAAATCGAGGCGCCTCTCTGGTGAGATAACCGCGCCGTGGCCTCCTCGTTTCTCGCGCCCACTTATGAGACTGGCCTTATAAATAGCCCGACCCTCGGGTCTTTCTCATTCTCCTCCTTCCGTTGTCTCCTTCCTCTCACTGCCCCTGTGCTGCTCGAGCTCCGCCGCCGCCGCCGCCGCAACAGAGCTCCGTGTCCTCGTCGACCTTGGCCGCTACATCACCCTGAATCGTCCAGAGAACCGCGGCGAACCCCCGCAGTACGCCTGCATCCGTAAGTTCCTTACTCCTCGTAGAATAGATCTACGTTACGCTCCTGCTGTTCTTCCGTGTTCTTCGCCGTCGCCCATGAGTTCTTGATAGTTTTCATTTTTACTGCCTCTTCTTGATCTTAAGATAGCATAGAATCAACGCGGTGGCTGTTTGGCACTCATTTCAAATGCAAGTAGACCTCTTTTGACTGCATAAAGGCCCCGTTCGAGCCCAAGAACTTCCCTCGCGTCTGTTTTTAGGTCTAGAAACTTTCCTTTTAGCCGATCGTTTTGATCCAAATTATTTACTACAATGTGTGAAAACTGTTTGCACCACACTTAGTAAAAAACTGCACCCGCTGAGTCATGGCGGTTTACATTTCCGGTTTAAAGAAACCACGCACTGTAGGACCTTCCGGCTCAAAGGAGGCCATGCGCCATAAAAATTTCCGGCTTATCTGTGACAAGGTCGTAGACAATCAAATTACTTCTTAATACCTCCAGCGGCTTAGATAACCCAATGCAATTAGATGTATGTCATTAGGCCCCTCCATAAGCCGCCACTTTAACACTGAACTGTAAACTTCCTCCGGCTTATAATTAAACCGGGCATGTTTCCTTTTATCATAGGCTTCCGACTTTCACCATGCCTCCCAAAGCTCCTAAAGCACCCATCACTTGCAATTGGATGAGGTCCAATGTCACCGACGAGACTTTAACGGATTTCATGAAGTCAGGTTACCTGCCCAAAAAGGACGTCATGTCCTACCGTGCCCCCGACCCATCAGAGGAGAGACCACAGCCGAGGGACGGGGAAGTGGTAGTTTTTGCGGATCATATGAGCCGGGGCTTCGCACCGCCCGGCTCAAAGTTCTTCAGAGATGTGCTGAATTTCTTCGACCTGCGGCCTCAAGACATAGGACCCAACTCGGTGTCAAATATATGCAATTTCCAAGTGTTCTGTGAGGTCTACCTTGGAGATGAACCCAGCCTGCTGCTCTTCAGAGAGCTCTTCTACCTGAACCGTCAGAACGAGTGCGCCAACGGGCCAAGCTTAGAACTTGGTGGCATCTCCATCCAGCGACGGAGGGACTGCCTTTTCCCTTACACCGAGCCGCCAAGCCACCCAAAAGACTGGAACCAGACGTGGTTCTATTGCCAAGACACGTCACCGGCTGATGAGAGCCCGCTGCCCGGCTTTCACCCCTCACGTCTGGAACCGACTCACCCTCTGTCTGACAAGTTAACTCATGCGGAGCGCCAACCTCTGCTCCCCACCATCAACAAGATCAAGGCTCTCCTGGGCAATGGTCTCAACGGAATTGATCTGGTCCGGGTCTGGATCTCGTGGCGGGTGATCCCCTTGAGCCGACGCCCCGGCTTAATGTGTGAATACACAGGCCGGAAAGATGACCCCCTGCGACACAGCCGCAACGATCTTCCTGAAGACGTTGCTGAAGACATGACCAAGGCCCTTTTAAATGAGAGCTTGGCAGACTGCGGGAGGACCGGGCTAGCCCCCTTCTGCAAGACCAACCCAGCCCCAGCGGTAAGCCGCTGATCTGAACATTTTATCTTCTTTTGTAGATATCCTTCACCTGAATTTTTAAGAAATCATCATTGTATTTTTCAGGCTGATGACAAATTCTGGAAGGTCAAATATGACCATGAGGCGGCCAAGAAGGCCAGGAAGGCTAAGAAAGCCGCCAAGAGAGCCGCTCCCCGCAAGAAGGGAAGTAGGCCTACTGCTTCAGAGCTGCTGCAACTGAGCGACAGCTCCGAGTCAGAGGTAACTACTGAACCTGTAATCTCTTGTTGTATTTATTGTTTATTTCTGTCCACCTTATCAATACTGTTCATCAACAGGATGACACCGGAGCAAGTAACCCGGTGGTTGAAGAGGTAATGATACTTTCCTCCGACTCGGAGCCCTTGCCAAGGCTGAAAGTACGAAGGGTAACCCGGAATGTAAGATTTTCATATCCTTTAGCTTATCAAGATCCTCAATTTCTTTTGAAGCAACAGATTCATGAGAGCCAGCGGCACACCCGGACCAACAAGGACGCCGACCTCTCTTCCGGTTTACCTGACGCGTCGAGGAAACGCCGGACCGAGGTGATCTCAAACTTGTACCCTTTTCATCCTTTGGCGGGTGTTATACGTCAACCGCTCAACTCTTCTGACTCAAATTATCAGGAAACTTCCCCCTCTTCTAGCGACTCTATGCAGTCGAACCTGCCGGCTTTCAAGACCGTGCCCGGGTAATGATGATCATCTCATGTTGTACTTGTCTTTACTTACACTTTTGTGCTTAACCTTTTTGTCTTTTCAGTGCCGAGGCAAAACTCAGCAAAAGGGCGAAGAAGAACAAGCCGGTCGAAGAGCCGGACTTGCCTGAACCGGAGGTAGCCGCTCAAGAACCACCAGCTGCCTCTGCTCCTGAAGCCACTGCTCCAACCAACAAGCCAATAGTAGAAGCTTCTGCTAACCCGGAGGCCTCCAGCTCGGCTCAACCAGCAGATGACCCGGATGTGGTAATCACCCGGACGGAATTTGTTGAGCCGGGGAGACCTACTGCACTGGCCAAGTGCTCCGCCAAGGAGGAGTTGCTACAGCACCGCCGGGTTAATCTGGACCTCACCGACTATGCCAACCTGAACATCGGAGAGATCGTCTCCGGCTATGTCAACCAAGTGCACAAGAGCCGGGATGTAGAGATCGGCATGGTGAACCAGATTCAGCAGAAGTCTGAGGTATTACTCTTCTTTCTTCTTGCTTACTGCATAGTTATCTTGTTATTCTTACCATACTCTAGCCCCCAAGTCTACGACTTATGATAGAATACGTTGTAGACTTAAGTTCCGGCTTACTCGCTTGAACCGGCAATTTGTAAATAGAAACGTTCGATATGCATTAGCCCCCAAGTGCCAAGTGTCTTTGCTTGGAAAGTGCTTGGGACTTTAAAATTGCATAATAACTGTTCATCCTATAACCCGGAAATTATGCAGGCTGCTTGCAAGAAGTTTGAAGCGGACATTTCCGATCTGAAGACCCGCCTGAGGACGCAATAAACTGAAACCCGGAAGGCCAATGCCAAATTTGTGTCCAGTATTGTTGCGCAAGAGAAGCTGAAAACGGACTTTGACGCTGAACGGAAAGCTTGGGCCGAAGAAAAGGCTACCCTGGTGAACCGGGCCGAACAGGCGGAGAAGGCTCTGACAGAGAAGACCGCCGAACTCTCCGGCTTAAAGCGCCAAGTGTCCCAGATGGTTGCCGCAATCTTCGGTAAGTCATTTCACCGGCTTTCATCAAGTTTATAATCTTTATATCTCATAACTCAACCTTGTCGGCGGCTTATCTTATTCTGTTAAACGGGTCCCAGAAGCGCCAACCTCAACCAAAGTGTGGTAACCAAGTTGAAAGCCGTGTACACCCTGGTGGAACAACTCTACACCGGGTCACAGCGTGCTTTGGCTGTGGTGGCCCTATCCAACGAGGTGCCGACTCACCTGGTGGAAGTTCTTCGCCGGCTCGCCGTTCTTCCTCAACGTGTCCAAGAGCTGCGGCGGGCCTCTGCAAGAGCCGGAGCCATAGCTGCTCTGAGCCAGGCCAAAGTGTTCCTTCCAGAACTAGACCCGGCGGACATCGCTCTGGGCTACCCCAGTTTGAAGGAAGACGGCACCCCCTTCGACCAACAGGACTTTGCAGCCTGCGTGAAGACCGTACGCCCGGTGGCCACTCTGATTGGCAATGATACGGATCTGACGAAGTACCAGCCGGGTTATGATTCAGAAAATCAGAGGATCCCCACTCTGCGCTATGAAGCCATCAGCTTAGTCCCGCCGACTCGGAAGCACACCTTTGCCCCGGAGATTGACCCGGCCGGGTTAATTGACGAGGAAGCTCAATATGAAGCTCTGAGCGGCATTGACTGGAAGTCGTCAACTTTCCAGGTCTTGGGAACAGCCGGAGGAGCGGAGAGGGATGAGCCGGAAACTTCAACCCAACAAGCATCGTAACTCTGCAGGCGCCTTTATTAAACAATGCTTCACCCTTTTGGACTCGATGAGTCTTGTAATAGAGTAGGACCAACACTTTAACTTTGCCGTGCCATCGTGCACGCGTTGAATGATGAATTCCCTTGAAGTTGTTTCCTTTATACTACTCCGGGTCATAATTGATCGTTCATTTTCCTTAAGCTCAAATAGTTGCCTTTAACTATCCTGCCTAGAAGGACAAATCACAAGTCTCTAGGCGGCTTACCGCACCGAGAATCATAGTCTTAGACATATAACCCGGAATATGAATCAAAAAAGACTGGTCCTCCATTATGTCCTTGATATACCCGTAGTAACACACTTACCGGCCTGCAAGCACACTTCCGGCTTATATAACCCGGGTAATAAGGTTGGTACCTCAATTCCGGTTTACCAGTCTTAATAACACCGATTGTATTCGACTAGTACTATAAATCAAAGTTAAGCCGGCAAAGTGAGACCCGCCGTGCACTCTTGAAATAATCAGAAGAACTCGCTATAAATCAGAAGAACTTAGGGGCTTCTGGTTCGAATACGACCAGAGACCCGTCCCAAAGGGGTTATGCTAGGATTCGAATGCGATCATATAGCCCCCAGTGGGTGTGGCGATGCCAATCAAGAGGGTACCGACAGCTATGTTCTCTTTAGTTCGAATACGACCCATGTTTGAACAGGAAGCCCCCAAATGATCTTAAGAATTGTTTAATGATGTTGATTCGAATACGATCCACATCGGTTCCCAAAGGGGTTAAACTATGATTCAAATATGATCAAAGAAAACTCCCCAATGAGCTTGGCACTTTGCCAATCAAATGGGTATCGACAGCTATGCTCTCTTTGGTTCGAATACGACCTATGTTTGAATAGGAAGCCCCCAAGTGACTATATTGTGTATGGCTAGATTCGAATACGATCATAAGCCGGACCCTCCTTCAAATTATCATATGATCTTGTAATGAAAACAACACGTTTATCTTTGGAGGAGAAAAAAGGACAGAGGTCCTGCTTTATTGCTTATCATAATATATACATGGCTTAGGGAAATATGTACATTATGAGAGCCAGTGGCTCAAGTGTAATAAGGCCGAAGCTGAGCTATGTTCCACGGCCGACGGGTCTCTTCCTCCGACTTACGTGAATCTTTGTGCTCCCGAATGTCAATGAGGTAATATGATCCATTGTGCAAATTCTTTCTGACCACAAAAAGCCCTTCCCAAGGCGGGGATAGCTTGTGCGCATCTGTTTGATCTTGGATGAGCCGGAGCACCAGATCGCCTTCCTGGAAGACCCGGGATTTAACCCGGCGACTATGATAACGGCGCAGGTCCTGTTGGTAAATCGCTGAGCGAGCTGCTGCCACATCACGCTGCTTGTCCAACAAGTCAAGAGCATCTTGGCGCGCCTGTTCATTATCCACCTCAACATAAGCCGCCACTCGAGGCGAGTCATGACGGATGTCACTGGGGAGAACTGCTTCCGCTCCATAAACCATGAAGAAAGGCGTGTAACCCGTAGATCTGTTAGGAGTAGTGTTGATGCTCCATAACACGAAGGGTAACTCCTCCACCCAACAACCCGGCGTCCGTTGTAAAGGGACCAGAAGCCGGGGTTTGATGCCTTTCAGAATCTCCTGATTAGCCCTCTCAGCTTGACCATTGGATTGAGGATGAGCCACTGATGAAACATCAAGTCGAATATGCTCTCGTTGACAAAACTCCTCCATGGCGCCTTTGGATAGGTTGGTACCATTGTCAGTTATAATGATGTGTGGAAAGCCAAAACGAAATATCACCTTTTTCATAAACTGAACTGCCGTGGCTGCATCACACTTGCTAACTGGCTCCGCTTCAACCCACTTGGTAAATTTGTCAACTGCCACCAAGAGGTGGGTCTTCTTATCTTTGGACCTTTTAAAAGGCCCAACCATGTCAAGCCCCCAGACCGCAAAGGGCCAAGTAATTGGGATCATCCTCAGCTCCTGAGCCGGCACATGAGCCCGTCGTGAGAACCTTTGGCAACCATCACATTTACTGACCAAGTCCTCCGCATCAGCGTGAGCCGTCAGCCAATAAAACCCATGACAAAAAGCCTTGGCCACAAGGGATTTTGAGCCGGCATGATGACCACAATCCCCTTCGTGAATCTCACGCAAGATCTCTTGACCTTCCTCAGGGGAGACACAACGCTGGAACGCTCCCGTAACACTGCGGCGATGCAGCTCACCATTGATAACAACCATTGACTTAGACCGCCGGGTTATTTGTCTGGCCAAAATTTCATCCTCAGGCAACTCTCCCCGGGTCATGTAAGCCAGATAGGGCACTGTCCAGTCAGGGATGATGTGGAGAGCCGCCACCAGTCGTGCCTCCGGGTCAGGGACAGCCAAGTCTTCCTCCGTAGGAAACTTAACAGAAGGGTTATGCAAGACGTCCAGGAAGGTATTAGGCGGCACCGGTTTTCGCTGAGAGCCCAGCCGGCTTAAAGCATCAGCCGCCTCGTTCTTCCTGCGATCGATGTGCTCTACTTGGTAACCCTGAAAGTGCCCAGCAATGGCATCAACTTCGCGGCGATAAGCCGCCATGAGAGGGTCCTTGGAGTCCCACTTTCCTGATACTTGTTGAGCCACCAAGTCTGAGTCGCCAAAGCACCTTACCCGGCTCAAGCTCATCTCCTTATCCATCCGAAGACCGTGGAGCATGGCCTCGTACTCAGCTGCATTGTTGGTGCAAGGAAACATCAATTGCAGCACATAATGGAACTTGTCACCTTTAGGGGAAGCCAATACGACTCCAGCCCCCGAGCCCTCCAATTGCCTGGACCCATCGAAGTGAATAGTCCAATATGTGTTATCCGGCTTTTGTTTGGGCACTTGTAGCTCTGTCCAATCATTGATGAAATCCACCAAGGCCTGAGATTTAACAGCAGTGTGTGGCACGTACTTCAGACCATGAGGTCCGAGCTCTATAGCCCACTTAGCCACTCTCCCTGTGGCCTCCCTGTTCTGAATGATATCTCCAAGGGGGGCAGAACTGACCACAGTGATGGGGTGACCCTGGAAATAATGCTTAAGCTTCCGGCTTGCCATGAACACACCATAAACAAGTTTCTGCCAATGCGGATACCGCTTCTTGGACTCAATGAGCACTTCGCTGACATAATAAACCGGCCTCTGAACCGGATGCTCCTTACCTTCTTCCTTGCGCTCCACCACCACGGCCACACTGACGGCTCGGGTGTTAGTAGCCACATACAGCAATAAAGGCTCCTTGTCAACCGGAGTAGCAAGGACTGGGGGCTCGGCCAACTGTCTCTTCAAATCCTCAAAAGCAGTATTAGCTGCATCATTCCAGATGAAGTCATCAGTTTTCTTCATCAACTGATACAACGGCATGGCCTTCTCACCCAAATGGCTTATGAACCGGCTTAAAGCAGCGATACGACCCGCCAAGCGCTGGACGTCGTTTATACACGCCGGCTTAGCCAGGGAGGTGATGGCCTTGATCTTTTCCGGGTTAGCTTCAATGCCTCTGTTAGAAACCAAGAAACCCAAGAGCTTGCCTGCAGGAACACCAAAAACACATTTGGCCGGGTTAAGCATCATCTTGTAGACCCGGAGATTATCAAAGGTTTCCCTCAGATCATCTATCAAGGTTTCCTCCTTCCTGGATTTAACCACAATATCATCCACATAAGCATAACATTGCGCCCAATCTGGTTATGAAGACAGTTCTGCACGCAACGCTGGTAAGTCGCATGTGCACTCTTGAGTCCAAAGGGCATAGATACATAGCAGAAGGCTCCAAAGGGAGTGATGAACGCCGTCTTCTCCTGGTCCTTAACTGCCATCTTAATCTGATGATATCCAGAATAAGCATCCAAGAAACTTAAACGCTCACAACCCGCTGTAGCATCAATGATTTGATCAATACGGGGAAGGGCAAAAGGATCAGCCGGACACGCTTTGTTCAAGTCCGTGTAGTCCACACACATCCGCCAGGTGCCGTTCTTCTTGAGCACGAGCACCGGGTTAGCTAACCACTCTGGGTGAAAGACTTCAACGATAAACCCGGCCGCCAAGAGCCGGGCCACCTCTTCACCAATAGCTTTCCGCCTCTCTTCATTAAACCGCCGAAGGAATTGCCTGACCGGCTTAAATTTCGGATCAACATTGAGAGTGTGCTCAGCGAGTTCTCTAGGTACACCTGGCATGTCAGAAGGCTTCCATGCAAAAATGTCCCTATTCTCACGGATGAACTCGATGAGCACGCTTTCCTATTTTGGATCCAGATTGGCACTGATGCTAAACTGCTGAGATGAATCACCTGGAACGAAATCAACAAGTTTAGTCTCATCAGCCGACTTAAATTTCATTGCCGGCTCATGCTCCGTAGTCGGCTTTTTCAGAGAGATCATATCTGCTGGGTCAACATTGTCCTTGTAAAACTTCAACTCTTCCGTTGCGCAAACAGATTCTGCGTAAGCTGCATCGCCTTCCTCACACTCCAGGGCCACCTTTCGGCTGCCGTGAACCGTAATGGTCCCATTATGACCCGGCATCTTGAGCTGTAAATACACGTAACACGGTCGTGCCATGAACTTGGCATAAGCCGGTCGCCCAAATATGGCATGGTACGGACTTCTTATCTTGACCACCTCAAAGGTCAATTTTTCCACCCTGTAATTGTGCTCGTCTCCAAAGGCCACTTCCAACTCGATCTTGCCGACTGGGTAAGCCGACTTACCAGGTACCACACCGTGGAAAATAGTGTTTGACTGGCTGAGGTTCTTATCAATCAACCCCATACGGCGGAAAGTCTCATAATAGAGGATGTTGATGCTGCTGCCTCCATCCATGAGCACTTTAGTGAACTTATATCCTCCCACTTGAGGAGCCACCACCAAGGCCAAATGACCCGGATTATCCACCCGGGGAGGGTGATCCTCCCTACTCCACACTATAGGCTGCTCAGACCATCGTAAATAGCGTGGAACCGCCGGCTCAACAGCATTCACAGCCCTCTTATGAAGCTTCTGATCTCGCTTACACAGACTGGTGGTGAATACATGATACTGTCCACCGCTGAGCTGCTTTGGATTGGTCTGATAACCCCCCTGCTGCTATTGATGACCCTGGCCAGACTGCTGATTAAAGCCCCCTTGACCGTTCTGAGGATTAGAATTTGAGCCGCCGCCCGGGCCATGAAAGCCGCCGGCGCCCGAGCCACCGCCCGGGCCATTGTTGCCGTTAAAGGCGTTGGAATTCTTAAAGGCCTTCATGATTGCACAATCCTTCCATAGATGAGTAGCTAGCTTCTCTCTAGAGCCATGCCTTGGACAAGGCTCATTCAACAGCTGCTCCAGCGTCGGGCCTGACCCGCCGGCTCGGGGAGGGGGCCTCCCCTTGCATCGCTGGTTATTACCCTATGAGCTGGCGTTGGCTACGAACTCTAGGCTGCCGTCGGCCTTGCGCTTGCCACCTCCTTGGTTCCCCGGGTTATGCTGGGAACCCTTGCCATTGCCGTTCTTCTTTCCCTTCCCTGTCCTTTCATCATCTGAAGCGGGGTCCTTGGTACTATCAGAATCGGCGTACTTGACGAGAGCCGCCATCAGTGTACCCATATCACTGCAGTCACGCTTAAGCCACCCGAGTTTCATCTTCAGGGGCACGAAACGACAATTTTGTTCTAACATTAAGACTGCAGAGCCGGCATCCATCTTATCAGATGAATGTATTATCTCCTTAACCCGGCGAACCCAATGTGTCGTAGACTCACCCTCCTGCTGCTTACAGTTAGTCAAATCCACAATTGACATAGACTGCCTACAGGTATCCTTGAAATTTTGGATGAACCGGGCTTTCAGCTCAGCCCAAGACCCGATGGAATTCGGTGGTAGCCCCTTCAACCAAGTGCGGGCAGTCCCATCTAACATCATGGTGAAGTACTTAGCCATTGCTGCTTCACTGACTTCCAGCAGTTCCATGGCCATCTCGTAACTCTCGATCCAGGCTGCGGGTTGTAAGTCAGCTGTGTAATTAGGCACCTTCCTAGGGCCTTTGAAGTCCTTGGGTAGACGCTCATTGCGGAGAGCCGGCACCAAGCAAGGGACACCTCCAGTCCTGGTAGGGATACCCACGTCGACGGAAGCCGTCGGATAAGCCGGGGGAGTCTGGTAAGACGTCAACTGAGGAACCTGCTCCGCCTCTTGCCGCGCTCTGTCTTGGTCTGCCGCGTGAAAGGCTCCGTTATGAGCCGGGCCATGGCCAGGGGGCGGGTCAAGGCGTCGGACATTACTTGAGCCGGTCGCTGAGACCATGTGTCTGCTATAACTCGGGCTCCGGCCTGGACGAGGGGTCGAGTGGATCCTGTCCCGGCTATAAGAGTACGCCTCTTGCTGCGCCAGTGCTGTCTGAAGGAGTTCCCTGACCCGGCGGGTTTCAATAGCCGTCGGAGAGTCGCCGTCAATTGGGAGGGCCGCCAGCCGTGCTGCTGCGGCAACCATGTTCTCCAGCGGGTTAGCATAATGACCCGGTGGTATTGGCACATACTGAGGCGGGGCAGGGTTCGCCCGGGGAGGCCCCATCACTTGTGGCTGAACAGGGGTCCCCGACCCGGGCACAATGATCCCTGGCGGGTTACTAGACCCTGCACCTGGCATGTTGAAGAGGTTTCGAGGATCGTAAACCGGAGGGAGTCGAGATTGGGCTTTTTGATGCCTCCTTCTCATGACCTCATTGGACGCGTTTTGATCCATCGTGAGCCGGAAGGACTGCGCCTGAATCAACTGGGTTTGGGCGTCGAGAGCCGCCCTCTCCGCAGCCATCCTGATCCCTTCTGCTGCCAGATCCTCTTTGGCTTTCATTAGATCTAACTTTAACTGCGCCACCTCCGCGTCATGCTGAGCTTGATCCGCCGGGTCAACCGCGGCGGTTAACAGGGCCGTCATCTTGTCTGTGAGATCCATCAGCACCTGAGCCGGCGAAGGCACCGGGTTTCCTGCCCCAGCAGCAGGGTTCTGAACAGGCTGCGCACCGGCCATGAAGATTCCGACCCGGCTCGGCGGCTCAAATTGGTCTGGAATACTGTAACCATCGGAACAACCCATGAGCCTACCATCTTGAAGTTGATACAACGAGTTTGATTCATCTGTGGATGACTCGCCGTCAGAGCCGGCGGCCGTCTCATCACCAGATCCAGATCTATCAGAGTGCCATCCATGGACACATCCCACAAAAGCATGCCTCAAGGCAGGCAGGGCCCGGGCGGGTCGTGCGTGCTAGGCCGTCTCGATGAGATCGGCGCAGAGATCCGGCTCAGGGCCCGGCTCGCCAATCTTGCCAATGAAAACATGGATTCCGCCGAAGGGGACCCGGTATCCGTACTCGATTGAGCCGGCGTCGGGCCCCAGCCTGCATCGTCGATGTAGAGCTTGCCGTGATGACTCTTGGTCATCCGGCCTACCGCATATCCCTTGAGACCTTCGAAGCTTCCCTTCAAGAACTCAAATCCACCGTGCGCTGGCCCCACGATGGGCGCCAACTGTCGTGGAATTGTCACGGCAGATGTCCTCAAGCTAGGACTTAGTCGTGGAGCCATCGCCGCTAGGAAGCTTGAAGGGGTTAACGGGACAAGGAACACGAGGGTTTATACTGGTTCGGCCCCTTACGGTGAAGGTAAAAGCCTACGTCCAGTTAAGGTGGTATTGAGTGGGGTTTCGATGACCAGGGAGCTTAACTGTTATGCCTGGCTCTCGATCAGATCTTTTCTTGTCCTTAAACCGCTGCCGGGTCGTCCCTTTATATAGAGAGGTTGACGCCTAGCAACTCTCAGAGTCCCTCGCCGGCTCATAAGGGTGTCCGGCTCGGACTCTCTACTATCCTTGCCTTGCACTACAAGTTCTACCATAATGATGGTTACAACTACAGGCCTTAAGCCATATCCGGGTCTTAAGCCCACCTTTGGCCCGCCGTCTTCAAGCTTGGCGCCGGGCTTCAGGTGATGACCCTTAGGAGTAACCCGGCCCCTCCTGGCGGGTGACTCTAAGGTCTATATCCTCAACAACCGGCGTAATGCCACAGCATCACTTGGGGGCTTGGTCAAACCCGAACCATAGCCACGCCTCTTGATCGGCGTAATGCCACAGCATCACTTGGGGGCTTGGTCGAACCCGGACCATAGCTACGCCTCTTGATCGGCGTAATGCCACAGCATCACTTGGGGGCTTGGTCGAACCCGAACCATAGCAACGACTCTTGATCGGCGTAATACCACAGCATCACTTGGGGGCTTGGTCGAACCCGAACCATAGCAACACCTCTTGATCAAATTTGGGGCCTGGCAGCCCGTGAAAAGCCTCGACTACAACGGTTTTATTTGCCTTTTGCTAAGTTTCTTTTTCTTTTGCTAAGATTTGTGATGTTTTCAAACCGGTGTTTATCAACCTGGTTAGGCTGTCAAGTTATAATCCGGAGACTATCAACCCGGTCTGGTTTTGACTCATAGTCACCAGTATGGAATAAACCGGTGTTTATCACAACCCGGAACGGTTTTATTGTAAACCGGCATTGTATAATAGGAGATACTTTTACTCCGGATTAGGGTTATTACCCTCATTACAAGGTTGGTCAGCCAACACTATGCCTAAAAGGTCACAGGTATCATATATGTCCATATTTGGTTATCTTTTACAACCTTGGTTATAAACCTTGGTCATATATATAGTTGGGTATCATGACCCGCCCGGTGGTAAACCACCAGGGCGCTTTAAAGCTTCTTATCTACAGGAACAGCTTGAATAAATAGCTATGGATTATGAACATCATATCTCAAGCATGGCGGATTAACACGCATCAGTTGCAGATAAATATGCACGAAGGCATAACAGACCAAGTGTTTTAACTAGCCTATTACAAGGCATTTCAGTGCCCAAAGGAGTAATTGTCTTAATAAGCATTACAGCAAAAGAAAAACTAAACCGGCCCCGGATTATGATTTTTGACCTGACGGCTACGGATCATCTTGCACCGGTTCATCTTCTTCGTCCCTACCCAGCGGCAGGAAGTCAACAGTTGTCCAGTCGATCCCAGTTAAAGCTTGGAACATAGCTTCGTCGCTTATAAGGATGGCCGGTTCAATATCAGGGGCATAAGTGTGCTTACGGATTGGAGGGATCAGGTTTTGAGCCTCAGGAGCTGGTGCAGCAACCCGCTTGTTATTGGCATCATAACTCGCCTGGTAATGTGAAAGATCAGCCTCTTCAGCAAGTTGACAAGCCAGTGGGCGTACTTCCCGATTTATGGCGTGGAGATCTTCAGTACAAAATTCTGATCCGTCTTCCTTTAAGCTTGGGTAGCCTTTAGCCACGTCCGTCGGATCAAGATCAGGCACCCATGCTTTTGCCCGGGTTAGTGCGGTCAGAGCGCCAGCCCTTGCAGCAGACCTCTTCAGCTCTTTCACCCGGGCAGGCAGCATAGATAGCCTGTCTAAGGTATCCTTGATTAACGTCGGGGGCGGCTTATTGTGAGAAGCGGTGCAGATAATTCGTTGTGCGCCGGTATATAGTTGCTCTATCAGCGTGTAGGCAGCCTTCAGCTTCTTCTGAACATCAGAGCCCAGATGACTAATGCGAGTTCCTGCATCATTGCAAACATCAGTAAACCGGCAACGTATGGGAAGATATGTTGAAAGTATAAACCAAGGATGCTTACCGAACACAGCAGCAGTCATGGCATGTATCTGCCGCTTTACACCAGTCAGCTCGTCATCCACCGGTTTGAGAGCTGCTTCTGCGTCTTCAGCTCTTTTCCGTAAAGCGGATTTTTCTGTGTTCCAATCCGCCCGCTCCTTGGCGAAGCCCTCCTTTAGCTTTTCCATAGCGGCTAAGACGCTTGTCAGCTCATCTTTTGCTTTGGAAGTTTCGGCCTGTTGGGACTTGATGTTCTCTTGCAGGTCAGCGGTTTGGCTTTCCTTCTTGCTCAGTTCAGCCTATAAAGACATAGATACATAATGAGTTGACAGTACATATTTGAAGTACCAAGCACATAACAAGTTATGCCCTTAGTACTTGGGGGCTAATGCATATTTGCTCTTACTCAGAAATTTTTACAAGTCCCAAGCACAATACAAGTATTAAGCTTGGCACTTGGGGGCTAATGTGTGTTTGCTCAAAAACTGTTGATATGGGAATTCTTCTACAGTCCCGGTTCATCTTTATAAAGTTAAACCGGCCCTTGGGGGCTATACTGGCGAAAGAGCAGTATGGCAAATTTTAAGGAACCTGTTCATCTTAACAAGGTAATCCGGTCCCTGGAGGCTAAATATGTAAAGTTAAGTTATGACAAAAGTCCCGGTTTAGATTGGTATCATAAACCGTCACTTAGGGGCTACTAGGAGTTGATAAACTGCAATTGGACAAAGGAGAAAAACAGTAGTTACCTCATATCGCTCCTTCATCAAGTTTACCAAACTAGCTTCATAGTCACGGCTGGTATACAAACGGTTCAAGAAGTCAGAGTGAATATCTTGAGCATTGAGGTGGGCGAAGCTTGATAAATCGGCATTCCATTTGCCTTTGCCGATAGCAGAGAGATCATCCTTGGCAGTATGCTTTGACAAAGCTACAGGATTGCCAGGAGTGGTGTGGCCAGTACCAGTAATCATAACGTCATCATCTTGTTCATCAGCAGCCTTCGCCGGAGTTGGCAGTTTATCAGTGTCCTTAGCTGGACTGACCGGTTTGTCATCAGTTCAGACATGGCTGGCTGGCCGGTCTGCATGACTTGTAGTATCAACTTGCAGTTCAGCAAGGAAATCATGGTCTTGAAGCGGCGGATCGTGCAGCATGGCGTCAGCGTGGGTTTCTTCCAGATCTGGAGTTGTCTCCGGTTCAGCAGCTACATTATCATCAGCCGGTTTGTTCAACCGAGCTTTCTTGCTAGGTCTTGGCTTGGCGCTGCGAAAAGATAGACATAAGGATCAGTACAGTATGAAAAGATAACACATCAAGAATAAAGACATGTGCATAGCTCACCCAGGAACTGTTTTGAGGGGTGGAAGCTGTGTGGTCGAGGACTCGCCAGAGGATGAGTGAGAAGTACCCTGATAATTTGAATCAGACGGGTTAAGAGGCTGGAGAAAACAACCTGCTTTTGGGCATGAAGTATCAATGGGATAAGAGACCTCTGATCGGCGTTTCCAAACCGGACTGTTCGGTAAACCGGCGGAGGTAACTACCTGGCCGCTGTGCCGGGTTGTACGGCGAACTTCGTGCTGCTGCGTCTTCAAAAGAAAGTTTGGGTCCAAGTAAGCAAGAGGGTGAGAAAATTTTACTTTCCGGTTTGCTTGACGGATTTTTGATGTTGGCAGAGGATCTGAATCGGAGGAAAGAATAGTTACCTCTACGTCCTCAGCGTGACTGCCTTCAGCGTCGTCCTGATAATAATCATTGTCAATGAGATGTACGAAAAATGAACCAAGAGAGTCAAGTTCTACCTCTGGTTCCGGATTACGCACATCGTCATCAGCTGGTAGATCGGAGGATGCAGTGGTCCTTCTCTTGGTAGGTTTCTTAACAACCTTGGTCTTTGGACGAACTGGCTTGACTGGTTTGTCTTGCGGCTTTGCCGGTTTGTCTTGTGATGGTTTCTTGTTCCAGAACGGATCATCACCCTGTCAGAAAATAATCACACTTCCAGAGAATATTTGGATAGAAGCAAATTCAGATACAAAGGATTATATGATTCTTACAGCTGGTGGTTTGTTGAAGGTGCAAAAAGGGAGTAGTCCTGTTTGGGGACAGACGGCCTCCGGTTCGTTCAGTATTTTCTTTACAGCCTCAGTGACTTCTTCGTTTGTAAGCTGAATGTCAATGTGCCGCTGAGCATCCTTCAAACTCCCCGTGTACTCACACATCAAACCGGGGCGCCGGCTTAAGGGCAGAATGCTCCAGCTTATCCAGCAACGAGCAAGATCAACTCCTGTCAAACCGTTCGCCATGAAGGCTCTAAGCTTTGATAATTGGGGAGCATAGTTGGCCCGTTCTCTTGCTGTCAACCTCTGAGGAAAAGGATGTGTGTTGCTAAGGCGTTCAGGGTGGTAACCCGACAAAGGATTCTCATCAGATGGAGATGTATCCATGCAGTAAAACCAAGTCTGGTTCCACTCTTTGGGATGACTGTGGAGTTTGGGATGAGGGAAGGTGACTTCCTTCCTTTTCTGAACCGCCATTCCGCCCAGTTCCGTATTGGGTCCATCTGAGAACTCTGTGCGACGGTTTAAGTGAAAGAAATCCCGAAACAGTTCGACTGAAGGTTTGTCTTGCAGATAAACCTCACAAAAGACTTGGAAGTGGCAGATGTTGGTTACAGAGTTAGGACCAATGTCTTGAGGGCGAAGTTGAAAACTAGCCAGTACATCCCGGAAATTTTTTGAACCGGGAGGGCTAAAACCTCGTCCGAGATGATCAGCAAAAACGACTACCTCTCCGTCATTGGGTGTAGGAGGATTTTCCGGGCCAGGGACCCTCCAGTGGATGACATCTTTCTTGGCTAAAGCGCCCGTTTTAACAAGGTTACTTAACTGTTCCTCGGTTACTCGAGAGGGAGCCCAATTGCACTCATAGACTTGCTTAGCCATGACAAGGAAAATCTGAAACATGATTGTTACCGGTTTAAGATTTACAGTGGACAACTATACAGCGGTATGAGGATACAAGCATATTGGTAAACCGGATTTGGTTATTTGTAAACCGGAGTCTGACAATGGAACGGTGTAATGCATTGGCGGTTCAACAGGGGACTAATGGTATCTACCGGGTTATCATTTTTTGTGAAGTTAAACCGGCCAATCTGGTATTCAAAGTGTGTAAGGGAAGGAAGAAACAAGTTTCACATCTTTCTATGGTAATTTTAGATCTACCGCGCGTAGGAAAAACAAAATATATTCTGACCTAAATTCCAGCGTACTGAAAGTTGACCAAGTTGAGATGAGTTGGATATCAAACAGGTGTTGAAACTAATAAAGCGTGAGATCTATGTGGTTTAAACTACTACCGCGCGAGATCTATGTGGTTTTTGGATCTAATCCATGGATATAAATAAGGAAAAAGAAGGGCGGCGACGAACACTGATGAACGACAGAAACCCTAAGTGCAGATCTATGGTAAGAGAAAGAGGAGACTTACGGAGGCTGTTGAGCAGCGGCGGCGCGCGGAGGAACTCTGGTACGTTCAGGTCGATGCAGAGGCCAAGGTTGGTGCAGCAGTTGAAGGTTGACGGCGGCGGCCGAGGTCGAAGGGTCGAGCGTCACGAGGATGACGATGAAGTGAAGAGGCACGAGGGGGAAAATGGAAAGACCCCTGGCCCTATTTATAAGGGAGATAAACGACAGACACGAAAATCGAGGAGCCGAATTTTTGGATATGAGGCGATGCTATCGCCTCGATTGTCGGAGGCTCGTTAATGACAGGTGACGTCACAGCGGTTTACCAAGATCCTAGAAGATGATGTCATGGCGGTTTACAAGATTGTGTGAAGATGTTGAAGAAGAAATTTTCTTAAGTATTGAGGATTGACATGAACCAATTCAAATCAATCTGGGGCCTAATGTTGGGGATATTACCACTGGGCGTAAGCCGGCCAGGAGAGGCCAGGTTAACCTCATAAGTAGTTCATCTGTATCTGAAGCCCATGAAGACAGACGGTGACGCTTCATGAAGGCCCAGGGCCCAAAGCCGGTTTAAGGCCTGTAGACATAAACCGGCATTGATATGTAAACTTGTGTTGTAAGATAGAAGTAGCAGAGATCGAGCCGGACACGATTATGAGCCGGCCTCGGAGTCTGTAAACCGACGGGCGTCAACCCATGTATATAAGGGGACGACCTGGCGGTGGTTCAAGGACAACAAACAACAACTCGAGACTCAGGCAAAGCGTATTCGCTCCCTGGTCATCGAACCCCATCAATTCCATCACAACTAGACGTAGGCTTTTACCTTCATCGTAAGGGGCCGAACTAGTATAAAGCTCTCTTGCGTCCCTTGTCCGCTTTAACCCCTTTAAGCTAACCCGTAGCGATGGCTCCACGACTAAGTCCTTTCTCTAGGACATCTGCCGTGACAAAACCACGACAGACTGTGTCCAGGGACCCGACCAGTCGTACTCCTAATAACCAAGATTTGGTCCCAACCGAAGAGACGGGGCCCGATATGGGAGTGGCGTCGGACTATCCTTCTGCCGAGGGTTCGGAAAATATGTCCGTCACCAATTCGGAAGTGGAGAGTGCCATGAATCATCGGCGCCGGAGGGCCGTTTTACGAGATCCCCGCTTCTCAAAAGAGGCGTTCGGTGCCTTCAGCTCGGCTGATGCATACATCCGAGCTGCTCGAGGTGGGCTTAATAGAGCCACCGAGCAACATTTGAAAGATGTGCAGGTAAGTTTACCTTGTCCGAATTTGATAACCAAGTAGCCCCCGAGAATTCAAGCAGTTGGGACAAATGTTTTAAGGATTGTTGTATAACCAGGTTCTTACGAAGAAGAACGACCTGCTAGCCCAAGAGCTGGAGCAGTGTCGGACATAGCTAACTGCCGCTACCATCAAACTGGAAAAGTTCAAGAAGGCGTCCTCTGGTAATATTTTCCTCCATCGAGAAACAAAACATGATAAGCCAACTATGTTGAAACTACTGCTTGTCTCATAACAGGATCATCGGACCAACTGGAAGAGGAGCTGAAGGTCGCTCAAACGAGCGAAAAAGAGGCGAAGAGACAACATGTCGCAGGCGAGCGTGTTCTGACCCGAGTCAGAGAGGAGAAAAACAAACTCCAGGATTCCAACACCAAACTAGGCGAAGAATTGAAAGATGTGCGAGCCCAGCTAGCCGACTCCATGAAGGAGAACAAAAAGTTGCGAGGCGGCATATTCAGTATGTGGCTGAATTTATCTTATAACAGTTTGGAGGTAAAATTAGCTGATATAGCTATGATTGCAGGTATTTTGATGGTCCGTCCCGAAGAGGAGGTGTCCGGATCATCAAGTGATCTTCTGCAAGGGCTATTGCAGTTGCACGAGCAAGCTCGGCAGGCAATGCGGAGTGTAGCCAAGGCCTTATGGCCATCCGCCTCCCCTCCAGGGAGTATGGAGAAGCTTGTAGAGTTGTTCAAGGGAGCGCGATGGCGTATCTGACTATGGAAGATATCAGCCTGCCGAGAGGGTGCGCGAGAGGCCTGGGCCATGGTAAAAACGCGGTATACCAAGCTGGATCCGAATCACATGGCCCGGGTCAGACCGCTAGGGTCAAATGGGGAAGAAATTCCCGTTAGTTTAGTATATGACCAAGTAGAGGTGGCCGCTAGATATTTCCAATAGGATTGTAAGTTAGACCGCCTGTTGGACGGTATAGAGGAGGAAGTTCTTAAGTCCTAAGTGACTATGTACTTTCCTTCTAGCTGGATTCTAAAACGATTGCCATGGCCGACCTTTTCGCTTCGACCTCTCGACCAGAAGGTGTGGGGTGTTTTTTGAATACCTGAGCGGGAAAATAAACCGGGGTATGCGTGAAAACCAGGCGTAGGGGTCATAGTTGCTTGAACAGACAAGTTCTATCCGGCTAGTTATGTTATATTACATTAAAATTGTAAGAAACATCTTCCAGGGAGAATAGTTCCGTTAAGGGTTCCTTTCCCTGGGTGTGCATGCATCGATGTGCATGTCCGGACTGTGATGAAGAAATCACAATGTATAGCTTCTGGGGGTTCACGATGGAACGAGTTCGAAAACACCTTTAGTTCACCGACCGAATATTCCCTTAAGAATGCTAGCTTTCGGCTTCACCCAGTCTGAGGTACACATCCGGATGACCCGGCAGTAACAATCGCAGAGGTGCTCCCTTTATTCCCTAGCCGAACTAACGGGAACGTAGGGCATAAGCACAGGAGCCAGGCAACCTAGCTTGGCCAAAACTTAAGTCATATCGATGCATATAATGGCAAAGAAAAGGTACATATGGGAGAAAACGCATATGTGATGAGCTTGATGCTCAGAAAATAATAATAGCAAGCTTCTGTCCAAGAAGCCCCCAGGTATAATAGACGTACATACTTGAAGATGTATGCGTCGGGGGTGTACGGTCGAACTGCACGAAAGCTTTTAAGGCTAAAGAGAAAAAACAAAAAGAGAGAAAAATGATGGAAACAATAGGGGGGAGGAAACGAACAAAGGGTTCGGCGCTAGGCATAGAATCTTCAGAGTCTGGCCGCGTTCCAGGGGTTTGCTCTAGTCGATTGTCTGACGCATCGCGCAAACGGTACGCCCCTCCAGTGAGAACTTCGTCGATGATGAAGGGACCCTCCCACTTGGGCTTGAGTTTGTCCTTTTTCTTCTCCGGCAGGCATAGAACGAGTTCGCCGATGTTATAAGTTTTGGCCCCCACTTCTCTGCTTTGATACCTTCGAGCCTGCTGTTGATAAAATGCGGAACGGGCTTTTGCGACGTCACGCTCCTCCTCCAGGGCATCTAGGTTGTCCTGCCGATCGAGCTCGGCCTCTCTCTCTTCGTACATGCGCACTCGAGGTGAGTCATGAATAATGTCACAGGGTAGCACTGCCTCTGCGCCATACATCATAAAGAAAGGTGTGTATCCGGTAGTTCGGGTGTGGTCCGCAGCCCCGAGAGTACGGAGTCGAGCTCCTCAACCCAATGCTTGTCTGATTCTTTCAAAGACCGCACTAGTCTACGCTTAATGCCGCTCATAATAAGACCATTGGCTCGTTCAACTTGACCATTTGTCTATGGATGATAGACAGAGGCGTAATCGAGCTTAATGCCCAGATTGGTACACCAGGTTTTTACTTCGTCGGCTATGAAGTTGGAGCCGTTACCGGTGATGATACTGTGCGGAGCACCATAACGGTGTACGACGCTAGATATGAATTCTATCACCGGCACGGACTCGGCCGTTTTAACTGGTTAGGCTTCTATCCACTTGGTGAATTTATCCACCATGACCAGCAGATATTTTTTCTTATGGCTTCCTCCTTTAAGGGGTCCAACCATATCCAGTCCCCAGACCGCAAAAGGCCAAGTGATGGGGATTGTTTGTAGGGCAGTGGGGGGCATGTGGCTTTGTTTGGCGAAGAGTTGGCATCCGACGCAACGTTGGACAAGGTCATGTGCGTCTGCTTGATACGTCTCCATCGTATCTATAATTTTTGATTGTTCCATGCCAGTATTATTCAACTTTCATATACTTTTGGCAACTTTTTATATTATTTTTGGGACTAACATATTGATCCAGTGCCCAGCGCCAGTTCTTGTTTGTCGCATGTTTTATGTTTCGCAGAAACCCAATATCAAACGGAGTCCAAACGGGATAAAAACGGACGGAGAATTATTTTGGAATATTTATGATTTTTGGGAAGTAAAATCAACGTGAGACGGTGCCCAAGGGGGCCACGAGGCAGGGGGCGCGCCCCAGGGGGCAGGCACGCCCTGGACCCTCGTGGGCCCCCCGTAAGGCGGTTGATGCCCTTCTTCGGCCGCAAGAAAGCTAATTTTTAGGAAAACATCACGGTGAAAATTTCAGTCCAATCGGAGTTACGGATCTCCATATATATACGAAACGGTGAAAGGGCAGCAAACAAGAACGCAGAAACAGAGAGAGACAGAGAGATAGATCCAATATCGGAGGGGCTCTCGCCCCTCCCTCGCCATGGAGGCCAAGGACCAGAGGGGAAACCCTTCTCCCATCTAGGGAGGAGGTCAAGGAAGAAGAAGACGAAGGGGCCCCCTGTCCCCTTCTCTTCTGGTGGCGCCGGAACGCTGCCGTGGCCATCATCATCACCGCAATCTTCACCAACAACTTCACCGCCATCATCACCAACTCTTCCCCCCTCTATGCAGCGGTGTAACCTCTCTCTTACCCGATGTAATCTCTACTTAAACATGGTGCTCAACGCTATATATTATTTCCCAATGATGTATGGCTATCCTATGATGTTTGAGTAGATCCGTTTTGTCCTATGGGTTATTTGCTGATCAAGATTGGTTTGAGTTGCATGTTTTATTATTGGTGTTGTCCTATGGTGCTCTCCGTGTCGCGCAAGCGTGATGGATTCCCGCTGTAGGGTGTTGCAATACGTTCATGATTCGCTTATAGTGGGTTGCGTGAGTGACTGAAACACAAGCCCGAGTAAGGGGGTTGTTGCGTATGGGATAAAGAGGACTTGATGCTTTAATGCTATGGTTGGGTTTACCTTAATGATCTTTAGTAGTTGCGGATGCTTGCTAGAGTTCCAATCATAAGTGCATATGATCCAAGTACAGAAAGTATGTTAGCTTATGCCTCTCCCTCAAATAAAATTGCGATAATGATTACCGGTCTAGTTATCGATTGCCTAGGGACAAATAACTTTCTCGTGACAACAAGCTCTTTACTAAAACTAATTTAGTTGTGTCTTTATCTAAACAGCCCCTACTTTTTATTTACGCTCTCTTTATTATCTTGCAAACCTATCCAAAAACACCTACAAAGTACTTCTAGTTTTATATTTGTTCTAGGTAAAGTGAACGTCAAGCGTGCGTAGAGTTGTATTGGTGGTCGATAGAACTTGAGGGAATATTTGTTCTACCTTCAGCTCCTCGTTGGGTTCGACACTCTTACTTATCAAAAGAGGCTACAATTGATCCCCTATACTTGTGGGTTATCAAGACCTTTTTCTGGCACCGTTGCCGGGGAGCAATAGCGTGGGGTGAATATTCTCGTGTGTGCTTGTTTGCTTTATCACTAAGTAATTTTTATTTGTTGTTCTTAGTTGTTTTCTATATTTAGTTATGGGTAGGAAACGCAAAATACCAAAAAAATAGTTGTAGCTACTGAACCAATGGTTGAAGAACCACTCAAAATCTATCACACTCCTGAAGCTTTTTACTTGGATCATCTTCGATCCCTATGTGCTCGTGCTGAAACCCCAACTAGCTTAGTTGAGGGCAAATCTTTAGATGAGCATGCTTGTTATGTGCGACACTGCATATCTGAAAAAGGGAAACTTTTACTGGGTCAAATTCATCGTTTGCAATGCTATGCTTGGAATTTATGTGAAATGTATGATTTTACTTGTTGTTCTGAAAACCCTAAGAAACACCTTCCCTATCAATGTGAGTTTAGTGATAATGGAATCATATCTTCGTATGCTAAGGGTGTTTATAGTTACTACGATGTTCAACAAATCGAAGAATTTGTTGCTTTTAAGGGTGCTTATGAAATTGCTTCTTTGATTGAAAAGTATGATGCTACTCTTTACAAGTCTGAAATTTTTTCCATACTTGAATATTGTTATGATAATTATGCTTCTAATGCCTATGTTAAACCATATATCGAGGACTCCTCCGCTGTCCAAGAAGAGATTAATATTTTGCAGGAGTCTATGGAAGAAGAAATTGATGAAACTGTGAGCTCATTGGATGAAAAAGATGATGAGGAGAGCGAAGAACAAAAGGAGGAAGAGCGGATTAGCTACCCGTGCCCACCTTCTAATGAGAGTAACTCTTCAACTCATACATTGTTTAATTTCCCTTCGTGCTTACCGAAGGATGATTGCTATGATGACTATTATGATCCCGTTGATTCTCTTGAAATATCCCTTTTTGATGATGCTTGCTATGCTTGTGGCCAAGATGCCAATATGAATTATGCTTATGGAGATGAACTTGCTATAGTTCCTTATGTTAAACATGAAATTGAAGCTATTGCACCCACGCATGATAGTCCTATTATCTTTTTGAATTCTCCCAACTACACTATACCGGAGAAGTTTACCCTTATTAAGGATTATATTGATGGGTTGCCTTATACCGTTGCACATGATGATTTTGATGAATATAATATGCATGTGCTTGCTGCTCCTACTTGCAATTATTATGAGAGAGGAACTATATCTCCACCTCTCTATGTTTCCCATATGATAGAATTGCAAGAAACTGCTTATACTATGCATCGGTCTTTACTTTGTGTGCATGAATTGTTCTTTTATGACATGCCGATGCATAGAAAGAGAGTTAGACTTCGTCATTGCTTGATATATGTTGCTTTGTGCTCACTACTAAATGCCAAATCATTGCTAATTAAAATTGGCTTTGATATACCTTGGGATCCGGGTGGATTCACTACTTGAGCACTATATGCCTAGCTTAATGGCTTTAAAGAAAGCGCTGTCAGGGAGACAACCCGGAAGTTTTAGAGAGTCATTTATTTCTGTTGAGTGCTTTCATTTAGTTTTAAAAAAAGAGGGGAACCTGAAACTTTTCAAAAAGAAAAGCGAAAGTGAGAAAGACGAGCATTGTTGAAGTGGGAGCTAGCCTTGAACTTTGTTCATGCTCACGGAAACTTTGTGAATCTTGATTACAGAAACTTTTCAACAAAAATAATTATCCCCTTGTACAATACCATTTTATTATAAAAATAATGTGCTAAGGTTTGCCTTTAGGATGTTTACAATGCTTGTTGGTTTGTGCGGTGCAAGACAGAAACTTTGGCTGTAGTGCGTGTTTTTAATTTTTTACTGGAACGTCAAAAGGTTCTGATTCTTTTTGAACTGTCTTTATATACAATTTTTTTTCTAATTTTGGCAGAATTTTTCAAGTATCATAAGTATGGTGAATGTTCAGATTATTACAGACTGTTCTGTTTTAGACAGATTCTGTTTTTGATGCATAGTTTGCTTGTTTTGATGAAACTATCGATTTATATCAATGGATTAAGCCATGAAAAAGTTATATTAAAGTAGAAATAATGCAAAAACAAAATATGAATTGGTTTTCAACAGTAATTAGAGTAGTGATTTGCTTATACTAACGGATCTTACCGAGTTTTCTGTTGAAGTTATGTGTGGATGAAGTGTTCGAAGATCGAGGAGGTCTCGATATGAGAAGAAGGAAGAGAGGCAAGAGCTCAAGCTTGGGGATGCCCAAGGCACCCCAAGTAAATATTCAAGGAGACTCAAGCGTCTAAGCTTGGGGATGCCCCGGAAGGCATCCCCTCTTTCTTCAACAAGTATCGATATGTTTTCGGATTCGTTTCGTTCATGCGATATGTGCAAGTCTTGGAGCGTCTTTTGCGTTTAGTTTTCAATTTTATTTTATGCACCATGATGGTATGATATAGTCCTTGGTTGATTTATAGAATTCTCATTGCACTTTACTTATATCTTTTGAGTATGGCTTTATAGAATGCTTCATGTACTTCACTTATATCATTTGAAGCTTGGATTGCCTGTTTCTCTTCACATAGAAAACCGCCATTTGTAGAATGCTCTTTTGCTTCGCTTATATTTGTTAGAGCGTGGGCATATCTTTTGTATAAAGAATTAAACTCTCTTGCTTCACTTATATCTATTTAGAGAGATGACAGGAATTGGTCATTCACATGGTTAGTCATAAAATCCTACATAAAACTTGTAGATCACTGAATATGATATGTTTGATTCCTTGCAATAGTTTTGCGATATAAAGATGGTGATATTAGAGTCATGCTAGTGGGTAGTTGTGGATTCTAGAAATACTTGTGTTGAAGTTTGTGATTCCCGTAGCATGCACGTATGGTGAACTGTTATGTGATGAAGTCGGAGCATGATTTATTTATTGATTGTCTTCCTTATGAGTGGCGGTCGGGGACGAGCGATGATCTTTTCCTACCAATCTATCCCCCTAGGGGCATGCGTAGTAGTACTTTGCTTCGAGGGCTAATAAACTTTTGCAATAAGTATATGAGTTCTTTATGACTAATGTGAGTCCATGGATTATACGCACTCTCACCCTTCCATCATTGCTAGCCTCTTCGGTACCGTGCATTGCCCTTTCTCACCTCGAGAGTTGGTGCGAACTTCGCCGGTGCATCCAAACCCCGTGATATGATACGCTCTGTCACACATAAGCCTCATTATATCTTCCTCAAAACAGCCACCATACCTACCTATTATGGCATTTCCATAGCCATTCCGAGATATATTGCCATGCAACTTCCATCATCATCATATACATGACTTGAGCATTTATTGTCATATTGCTTTGCATGATCATAAGATAGCTAGCATGATGTTTTCATGGCTTGTCCGTTTTTTGATGTCATTGCTATGCTAGATCATTGCACATCCCGGTACACCGCCGGAGGCATTCATATAGAGTCATATCTTTGTTCTAGTATCGAGTTGTAATATTGAGTTGTAAGTAAATAAAAGTGTGATGATCATCATTATTAGAGCATTGCCCCAGTGAGGAAAGGATGATGGAGACTATGATTCCCCCACAAGTCGGGATGAGACTCCGGACGAAAAAAAATAAAAAATAAAAGAGAAAGCCCAAAAAAAGAGAAGGCCCAAAAAAGGAAAAAAAAAAGAAGAAAAAAGAGAGAAAAAAAGAGAGAAGGGGCAATGTTACTATCCTTTTACCACACTTGTGCTTCAAAGTAGCACCATGTTCTTCATATAGAGAGTCTCTTGAGTTATCACTTTCATATACTAGTGGGAATTTTCATTATAGAACTTGGCTTGTATATTCCAACGATGGGCTTCCTCAAATGCCCTAGGTCTTCATGAGCAAGCAAGTTGGATGCACACCCACTTAGTTTCAGTTTGAGCTTTCATATACTTATAGCTCTAGTGCATCTGTTGCATGGCAATCCCTACTCCTCACATTGACATCAATTGATGGGCATCTTCCATAGCCCGTTGATTAGCCGCGTCGATGTGAGACTTTGTTCTTTTTTGTCTTCTCCACATAACCCCCATCATATTATTCTATTCCACCTATAGTTCTATGTCCATGGCTTGCGCTCATGTATTGCGTGAGGGTTGAAAAAGCTGAAGCGCATTAAAAAGTATGAACCAATTGCTCGGCTTGTCATCGGGGTTGTGCATGATGTGAATATTTTGTGTGGTGAAGATGGAGCATAGCCAGACTATATGATTTTGTAGGGAAAACTTTCTTTGGCCATGTTATTTTGAAAAGACATGATTGCTTTATTAGTAGGCTTGAAGTATTATTGCTTTTATGTCAACTGATAGACTATTGCTTTGAATCACGCGTGTCTTAATATTCATGCCATGATTAGATACATGATCAAGATTATGCTAGGTAGCATTCCACATCAAAAATTATCTTTTTTTATCATTTACCTACTCGAGGACGAGCAGGAATTAAGCTTGGGGATGCTGATACGTCTCCGTCGTATCTATAATTTTTGATTGTTCCATGCCAATATTATTCAACTTTCATATACTTTTGGCAACTTTTTATATTATTTTTGAGACTAACATATTGATCCAGTGCCCAGTGCCAGTTCCTGTTTGTTGCATGTTTTATGTTTCTCAGAAACCCAATATCAAACGGAGTCCAAACGGGATAAAAATGGACGGAGAATTATTTTGGAATATTTATGATTTTTGGGAAGTAAAATCAACGCGAGACGGTGCCCGAGGGGGACACGAGGCAGGGGGTGCGCCCCAGGGGGGCAGGCGCGCCCTGGACCCTCGTGGGCCCCCTGTAAGGCGGTTGATGCCCTTCTTCGGCCGCAAGAAAGCTAATTTTTAGGGAAAAATCACGGCGAAGATTTCAGTCCAATCGGAGTTACGAATCTCCATATATATACGAAACGGTGAAAGGGCAGCAGACGAGAACGCAGAAACAGAGAGAGACAGAGAGATAGATCCAATCTCGGAGGGGCTCTCGCCCCTCCCTCGCCATGGAGGCCAAGGACCAGAGGGGAAACCCTTCTCCCATCTAGGGAGGAGGTCAAGGAAGAAGAAGACGAAGGGGCCCCCTCTCCCCTTCTCTTCCGATGGCGCCGGAACGCTGCCGTGGCCATCATCATCACCGCAATCTTCACCAACAACTTCACCGCCATCATCACCAACTCTTCCTCCCTCTATGAAACGGTGTAACCTCTCTCTTACCCGCTGTAATCTCTACTTAAACATGGTGCTTGAAAGATAGTCGATGTCGCCTAGAGGGGGGGTGAATAGGCGCTTTAAAATAATTACGGTTGAGGCTTGAACAAATGTGGAATAAACCTAGCGGTTAATTTGTCAAGCACAAAACCTACAACAACTAGGCTCACCTATGTGCACCAACAACTTATGCTAAATAAGAAAACCTACTTAGGTGATAGCAAGATATATGACAAGAAATAATATGGCTATCACAAAGTAAAGTGCATAAGTAAAGGGCTCGGGTAAGAGATAACCGAGGCACGCGGAGACGACGATGTATCCCGAAGTTCACACCCTTGTGGATGCTAATCTCCGTTTGGAGCGGTGTGGAGGCACAATGCTCCCCAAGAAGCCACTAGGGCCACCATAATCTCCTCACGCCCTCGCACAATGCAAGATGCCGTGATTCCACTAAGGGACCCTTGAGGGCGGTCACCGAACCCGTACAAATGGCAACCCTTGGGGGCGGTCACCGAACCCGTACACTTTTGCAACCCTTGGGGGCGGTCACCGGAACCCGTCAAATTGCTCGGGGCGATCTTCACAACCTAATTGGAGACCCCGACGCTTGCCCGGAGCTTTACACCACAATGATTGAGCTCCGAACACCACCAACCATCTAGGGCGCCCAAGCACCCAAGAGGAACAAGCTCAAGGGTACCAAGCACCCAAGAGTAATAAGCTTCTCAACTTGTAACTTCCACGTATCACCGTGGAGAACTCAAACCGATGCACCAAATGCAATGGCAAGGGCACACGGAGTGCCCAAGTCCTTCTCTCTCAAATCCCACCAAAGCAACTAATGCTAGGGAGGAAAATGAGAGGAAGAACAGGAAGGAGAACACCAAGAACTCCAAGATCTAGATCCAAGGGGTTCCCCTCACATAGAGGAGAAAGTGATTGGTGGAAATGTGGATCTAGATC
Source organism: Triticum aestivum (assembly GCF_018294505.1). NCBI lineage: Eukaryota > Viridiplantae > Streptophyta > Magnoliopsida > Poales > Poaceae > Triticum > Triticum aestivum. Next base: position 300,603,717 of record NC_057802.1, on the reverse strand, counting down.
TCCTCTCTCTTTTCCTCAAAAACTAGCAAGAATCCATGGAGGGATTGAGAGTTAGCAAGCTCGAAGAAGGTCAACAATGGGGGAAGAACACGAGCTCAAAGGATAAGGTTCAATGGGGAAGAAGACCCCCTTTTATAGGTGGGGAAAAATCCAACCGTTATGCTCACAGCCCGCACAGAGCGGTACTACCGCTCCAAGGAGCGGTACTACCGCTAGGGCGGTAGTACCCCTTTGAAAAACAACAGCGAGGAGGCAAAAGGCCAGTAGAACCGCTGGAGCGGTACTACCGCTCGTCCCCACGGTACTACCGCTCGACCTCACGGTACTACCGCTAGGGATAGCGGTACTACTGCTTGCGAGCGGTACAAAAAAAATACTTATGTGCCTACTTCCGCTGAGCAAAACATGAGATTTTGGTCCGGAGCGGTACTACCGCTCAGGAGCCGCGGTAGTACCGCTCCCAAGAGCGGTACTAAAAAATTACATCCGCAGCAGCCCCTTTAAAGGACACCAAAACTGACACAACTTCTGCAAACGGACTCCGAATTCGACGAAACCAAGTTTGTTGGAAAGCTAGCAACAAGAGCTAACACAATCTTGATATAAATACCAATAAGAAGCAAATGAGAAAAGACCCAAAAGAAAATGGTGAGAACCCTTCCTCGAATAAGACCGGTAAAACCTCCAACATCATAAACATCATAGAAGACGCATGCAAACTCCGTTTTCGATGAACTCAAGCTTGTCATCAAGATGACCATAAGATCTAAGACTCACAAAGATAACCAAACAAGAACCGAGAAACATGATGCAAGGATGCAATGGTTTGAGCTCTCGACGAACGATACGATCAAGCTACTCACTTGAGAGCCCCCCTTGATAGTATGGCTATCGATCCTATAACCCGGTCTCCCAACTACCACCATGAGACCGGTAAAATAGAAAACCTATCAAGGGAAAACCTTTGCCTTGCACATGGTCCACTTGAGCTAGATGATGACAATCTTGACACCCTCAACTTGGACCACCTTTCTTGATTGCGTTGGCTCGATGAAGACTAGATGATTACTCCCCCATAGTCCACTATGGGTGAGCCACTCTTCAGCACATCTTCACAAGTCCATTGTCACCACAATGGACGGCAAGCTTCAAGCACTTGATCACTTCGTGATGCTCCACTTGAACTTGCACAGGGCAATCTTGATGACGGTCACCACTTGATGTCATCCTCTCCATGGGTTGAGTGATATCTTCCTCTTGACGCAAGCCCATGAACACGTACCTAACCCCACATAGAACTCTCACATAGACCATGGGTTAGTACACAAAGCACAATGGACAATGCTTACCATACCATGGGATCACTTGATCCCTCTCGGTACATCTTCTACGCTTTGTGAGTTGATCAACTTGATTCACTCTTGACTTAGTCTTGATCAACCTTGAATCTTTCCAACTCTCGGATGATGTCTTGAAGGTAAACATGAATGATCACACAATCTTCTTCTTCAAGACATGCTTGCAATAAGCTCAACTCTCACATGACCAATCTTTGGATAATTCCTTAATAGCACCTTGGTCAACACAAACTCTCCTTGAAACCAACACATGTACTCCAAGAAAAGCCTATGGACAAAACCTTCAAATATAACTCAAGACAACCATTAGTCCATAGAGATTGTCGTCAATTACCAAAACCAAACATGGGGGCACCACATGTTCTTTCAATCTCCCCCATTTTGGTAATTGATGACAATCACTTTCAAGAGAGTTTATATAAGGAATTATGCATCACCATGCAATGCAACAACCAATGATGCATGAGTAAGAGATGCAAATGCTTAGGAACAAAACCAAAGCAAGAGGAGAGAATTCTGTAAACTTCTCGACAAAACTCTCTGAAACTTCTCTCCCATTGGCATCGATTGCGAAAATGGGAGAAAAGCTTAGAAGGCCAATATAAATTGTGTTCCTCCATAATTTGTGTATTTCTCAACAAGAGAGTGGAATGCAATACACAAGTTTGACGGTAAATACTAGGAGGAAAACAAACTATATTTAGGCCCAAAGTTTACAAAAGAAAGATATCCCACAAAGACATAAGAAAGAGAGAAACAAGCAATCAAACGATACCAATTGAAGCAAGCAATCAATGGATATCAATTGAGCCAACTAGACTAATGATCCTACGTGCCACATGAATGAAATAAATTATGATATGAGCAAAGGAGTGTTCTAGAGAAACTAGAGAAGCTCCCCATGATTTGTGCACAATTTAGTTTTGTAACTGGATACAACGAGCACAAAATAGGATCGTCACTCCCACAAGATCAATAGAACCTCACGACAAGTGCAAGAGAGCAACAGAATGTTCTAAAGACACTAGTGAAGCTCTCCATGATTTGTGCACTTCTTACAATATTTGCATTAGGATACCGAGTGCACAAAATAGGATCATCACTCCCCGAAAATCAATAGAAACTCACAACAAGTGCAAGTGAGCATATAGGAAACAAAGCCTAGCACTTGCAACAAACAAATGATTGAGCAACATATAAAAGAGGCAACTTAAGAGTAGGCTCAACCAAAATGATGTGTGTGAGTCATGGCAAAGCACTTGAGAAGACTGATGTACGAATGAGCATTAAGCATCAACATAGTCTTGGATAGTGGAGATACAAGGTGCATGACATGTCCTCCCCCACACACACCAAGCAAAAGGGTTCACAAGCACACTAAAAATGCAAAATGAATAACCAACACTTGTGACAACCCATGGTGAAGATAGAAGATGAAAGCCTCATCAAGAGAGGGATACCAATTAAGATGGCAAAAGCCTCGTAGAGATAAGCATGAGGAAAATAATCTTCACCACACAGGAGTGCATCAAGATGCAACGAGATAAGACATGCACTCAAGGCAAAAGCTTTCACGGAGCCACCAAAGAAATAACAAGAAAGACAAGGTGGACGTGAAAGAAAGGATATCATCTAGAGATGTAATTTCTCTCAAGTGTATAAGGTTCTAGGTAGACGAGATCATGATTATATATATATCTACAAAGAAGGATGTACACCCGAAATAGTTACAACACGAAGGAACAAGATATCCAAAAGGAAGTCATAGATATACCAATAAGATATTTGCTTGGAAGCATAGCACATGGCTAGATATGGTCTTATTGTACATAAATGAATTCCTACCACACAACCATCAAAGACATCACAACTCGCAACAAGAGATCATTGTTGGGATGCTTTGAGAAAGGAAACAAGTATCACAAGAGAGAATGAATAACATGCCATGATACAACCTACACAAGGTTGATGCAAGAAATGTGTGCATGAAGTATATGAAGATACTTGTTACCGAGTTAACATTAGAAGGATGTAGTAGATACCAATTGAAGGTACAAAGTAGTTCATTGATCATCCTAGCTTGACTCCAAAAAGCACATGGTGACAACACCTTCCTTGTGAGTGAGCCGAGCATCCAATGCATCTCCAATTGTTCCTAGAACAACGACACAAACAAAATGGTACCCAAACTCATTGGGACCAAAGAGTTAGAAACACCAACAATACATAGGACAAACTCCACATAAATATGTGCATATAGATATGGAAATGAAATTCATGCACATCTCATCCAATTTGAGACTTGGTGGAGTTTCCCCTATATATTGGGTCAAAGAGAGAAAGCATGCCACGGAAACTACATGAAGTTAATATGCATGCTCAATACTTTCAAGAACCGATGCCAAAATACAAGGAAATACCAAGTGAAAAGAATACCAAATGGAGAAATCATCACTTGGAAGATATCATTAAAAGATACATCAAGGAATGAGATATCCATTGGAACCCACAAAATGATATCAAACTCCCAAAAGAGAGGATGGTTCCAAACAAACCAAGCTCTCTACAAAGTTTCATGATGGCACAAGTACCAAAAAGAAACGGCTTGCCGTCCACCAAAACACACTTAAAATGGATCACAAGTTTAGTGTTTTATAGAAAATAGGATAGCTCCCCCACGAGTTGTGCATTATAGAGAATTTGCATTTGAATACAAAATGCACAAGGTAGGATCACCACGTTCACTATATCAAGGAAAACACTAGACAAGATCAAGAAAACAACAAGATCCTCAAGTGGCACGGAAGGCAATGGGAGTTGACCCAAACTTGGCAAGAGATAAGGCGAATAAAAAACAAACACCAACGTGAAGATGATCAATAATTTCTACCACACATAAGTGAGTACCAATTGTCAAAAGACAAGAAGTATTTGGAAATAATTCTCGGTGGTAGATAGCAAGGATATCCGACATCATCTTCACACCAAACACAAGCAAATTGCAACTTGTAGAGCTAACATGCCACGTAGGAACAAGATAATTTACAATATCAATTCTAGGTGACAATATCTCAAATGTACACATTTTCTAGGCTTGTAATATGCACATAGCATATTACTCCCCATAATGTGATACCAATAAAAACTTAACAAGAGGCAATAAGAGAATCCAACAAGAGATAATTAATGGACTATTTAGAATTTGAATTTCTCATGAGAAGACATACCACATAGCGACTAGATAATCTTGAAATATCAATGCTAGATGGTATTACTCATGTACACAGATTTATAGGATTGTGAGGTGCACAAAGCACATCACTCCCCCATAATGGGATATTCCATTAATCTCTCACAAGAGCCAACTAAGATACAAACAAGATGCACAAAGGCTCAACGTACGACACACATGTACATGAAGTGAAAACCAACATACATAAACTTGATTACTCAAGATAAGCAATTTGGAGACACAACACATACAAACACATGCAAGGAACAAAACAAAAACATGCAAAGGGGCAAGTAACTTTCAATGTAAACAATTTAAGTACAAGTTACCGCAAGGAGGCACATTGGATATAAGATAGAAACTTGATAACCCAATTGGCTTGGCTTGGGACAAGAAGAATGATGAAGTCCCGTTAATTCTTCATAATGTAGCCAAGTCTCCAATGACCTCCAACAACACCTATTGATCAAGTTTGAGCTAGTTGGTCCCCAACCAAGTTGGGTCCTAAGAGGTTAGTCACAATAGGCTTGGCTACCCAAATGGTTCTTTTCTTGACACCACTTTGAGCACCAACAAATCTGGCAAACACATGGCCAACATTATCCTTCCCAAGAGAATAGATATCATCAATAATAATTAGGTTGGATAAGTTACCACTAGTGCATGAAGAGGCGAGATGACCTTTCTCACGACATAAGTAGCAACGTCTACTCTTCACTTTCCTCTCACTTGATTTCTCAACTTGAGAAGCATTAGCTTGAGGATTCTTGGGAAGATGTAGCGACCAGACCTCAAACAGTCTGATCTACCGTGCACCAGTGTCATCCCTGGATCAGTAATGCTGACACGCACAGTACTTGGAGGATTTATAACAGAGTAGAAATCACACACTTATTACATCGAGTATTTCAAGAGAGAAATAAGTATGACAAATATGGCTTAAGGCCATCTAAAATGATAACAGCAGAAGACTTGGAAGATAAGTGAGTCCATCAACTCCAACGGCATCACTGAGTATAAGACCACAACCTAAGGCACCTTACTCGTCGTCTGAAAAGTCTGCAACATGAAACGTTGCAGCCCGAAAACGGGTCAGCACATGGAATATGCTGGCAATGTAACACATAGAGAGTAATGAACAGAATAATGCTATACTACATGCATATATGGCTGGTAGAAGGCTCTATGGTTACAGTTTTGCAAAAAGCCAATTTTTCCCTACTGCAAAGGAATAAATTTTATTTAACTATCATGGTGGTTGTTAAACATTGAGAATGGTTGACAGCATTCTCAATCCCAATTAAGTATCATCATAAAAACCCAACAAAATTAATTAAAGTAACATGATGAGATTCACATGATAATCTAGATACTAGATACTCAAGGTGTCCATAACCGGGGACACGGCTAACCATGATTAGTTTATACACTCTGCAGAGGTTTGTGCACTTTTCCCCACAAGACTCGATCTCCTCCGTTAGATTTCTCGCACTACATGGTGTTTGAGAAACGGATGACCGAGACACAGTCTTTCAGAAGTGTTTGCACCTTACGAATGGGTAGACAGTACCACTTACATCCCCTATATCTGGTAGTCTACCACTGTAAGAGTTCACACGACCTACTCAACTATGCTAGAGCCCATAATAGCTTGTGGCTGCACACAGAAGTTTCTAGCATGAATAATCTCATGATCCCTTTGAGCCTGGGTGGCGGTCCAAAGAAAAACAGGCAATCCTGGAATACCCAGGTACCTCAATCCACCCAGATGTGTGTTTTAGTTGCCACCTTAAGTTTAACCATTAATTAACAATCTCACATCTGTCATGGTAACACTCAAACCCAATCCACGTCTACTAGCATAGCATAACGATATAAGCAAACGTAGATGTAACTCCCAAGGGTTTGATAATAAACAGGGCAATAGGTTCTACCTCATCTACTTCCTAGAACCCACAATTTAATTAGATCCTAATCATGCAATGTTTGAGGGTTGATCTAATGTAATAAAACTGGGTAGTAAAAGAAGTTGATCAAAGTGTTACTTGCCTTGCTGATGATCCGTGAAACCTACAGATTCGAAGTAGCAAGCGGCGCACTCCGGGTACTCTATCGCAAACAAACAAGCATACAGTAAGCACTCAACTAATGCACAAGTAAAACTCATATAAAAGATCTAACCAGAAAGTTCAACTTAAGAACTCCGGTTTGCAAAAAGAATCAAATCAAACGAAGCAACGAAAATCAAACGGCGAAAGAAACAAGCTTCGTTTACTAATCTGGATCTAGGTCAAATTTTACAGTAGCAAAAACTTGTTTGAGTTGGTTAAACGGAAAGAGAATTTCCAGACAAAACTCTAGGCGCTTGAATCGCCTGATTCCGATAAACGAGCGAAAAGTTAAACTAAAACGAAAAACAGATCGGAAATCGCGATCGGGAAAAATCACGGAAAATCCGACGAAAAAGAAAACTGACGAACAGTTAATCGAACGGACGTTCGTTAACAGCAACTAAACGGTGAACACGTTCGTTAAAACGAACGGACCGGCGAACGTTCACTAACTAATTAAACAAAAAAAACGATCTATAAAAAAATAAACCTAGGGTTTCAAAATAAACCGAATCGGTTTTCCGGCGAAAACTGGCGCGGTGGCTACCTCGGTCCGGCGGGATTCCGGCGGGGTCGGGCGGGGCTCCCGCGGGCTTCGGGAGAGGGCGGCGAGGGGCGGGTTTGGCGGCGGGGTCGATGGGGCGTCGGGCGGCGGGGTTCGGCGTCGGGGCGGCGGCGTCGAGCTTCTCCGGCGGCTCGGTCGGGGCTTCGGGCGGCGGCGGCTCCGGTCGGGGTGGCGGGGAACGGGGCGGCGACGGCGGTATATATAGGTGGGGGGGAGGTGGCTTGGGGGAGGGGGCGACCTCGGGGAGGAGTCCCGGTCGGACTCGCATCCGGCGGCGGCGGCGTCCTCGCGGACTCCACATGGGAGACGGCGACGCGGCATGGGCCGGCCTGGCTCGGCTGGGCCTCGGCCCAGTCGGGCGCGGGATCTCTTTTTTTTAAAATAATTCCGCTGAAACTAAAAAAATCCTAGAAAAATAAATAAAAAACTAAAAATGCCAGAATAAATTTTCACCGTCTAATTAAAATAATTAGAACAAGATGAACATTTTCTTGGCCCTAAAAATGCAGTTTTGAAAACGTGCAATTTTTCTAATGCAAATAAAATTGCAAATAAAAATCCGATAAAATCAAATGTTTGATTTTAATATTTTTCCTCCAATATTTCAATTATTTTGGAGAAGTCATATTTTCTCCTCTCATATATTTTAATATGAAATATTTTTCGGGGTGAAAATAATTAAAACCAAAAATCCTCGTTTCATTATTTGATAAAAATCAAATATGAAAACCGAGAAAATCCCCAACTCTCTCCGAGGGTCCTTGAGTTGCTTAGGATTTCGAGGATTTGCCAAAATGCAATAAATATGCTATGCAATGATGATCTAATGTATAACATTCCAAATTGAAAATTTGGGATGTTCCAAACCTACCCCCTTAAGAGGAATCTCGCCCTCGAGATTCGGGTTGGCTAGAAAATAGGTGAGAGTGGTCCTTCCGTAGATCTTCCTCTCGCTTCCAGGTGGCTTCGTCCTCGGTATGGTGACTCCACTGAACTTTGCAAAACTTGATAACCTTGCTGCGGGTGACTCGGCTGGCATACTCAAGAATCTTAACTGGTTTCTCCTCATAGGTCAAGTCACTATCCAGCTGAATCGCTTCCAATGGCACCGTATCTCTCAGTGGTATCTCAGCCATCTCTGCGTGGCACTTCTTCAACTGGGAAAGGTGAAATACATCATGAACTCCTGACAATCCTTCAGGCAATTCCAGCTTGTAAGCAACTTCTCCCATACGCTCCAAAACTTTGTATGGTCCTACAAAACGTGGCGCTAACTTTCCCTTAACTCCAAAGCGCTTCACTCCTCGAAGTGGTGATACTCGTAGGTAAACTCTGTCTCCGACTTTGTAAACTGTCTCCTTGCGTTTAGAATCCGCATAACTCTTCTGCCTGGACTGGGCTACCTTGAGCCTATCGCGAATCAACTTCACTTTCTGTTCAGACTCTTTAATCAAATCTGGTCCAAACAACTGGCGGTCTCCAACTTCGTCCCATAACAATGGTGTTCTACACCTCCTTCCGCACAAAGCTTCGAAAGGGGCCATCTTCAAACTGGATTGATAACTGTTGTTGTAAGAAAACTCTGCATACGGCAAATTGTCGTCCCAACTAGATCCATAATCTAGCGCACAAGCTCTCAGCATATCTTCCAAAATCTGATTGACTCTCTTGGTCTGTCCGTCTGTCTGTGGGTGAAAGGCTGTACTGAACTCTAGCCTGGTACCCAAATTTTCATGTAACTAATTCCAAAACTTTGAAGTAAACTGGGTTCCTCTATCTGATACAATGGTCCTCGGAACTCCATGCAGACATACTATCCTGGTCATGTATATCTTTGCCAACTTAGCACTGCTGTAAGTGGTCTTCACTGGGATGAAATGAGCTACTTTCGTTAAACGATCGACTACAACCCATATTGAGTCATAGCCTGAACGAGTCCTTGGCAATCCAGTGATAAAATCCATTCCTAACTTGTCCCACTTCCATTCGGGTATCGGCAATGGCTGTAACAGTCCTGCTGGCTTCTGATGCTCTGCCTTCACTCTCTGACATACATCACAAACTGCTACATACTCCGCAATATCTTTCTTCATTCCGGTCCACCAGAAAGTATCCTTCAAATCCAAATACATCTTGGTATTTCCTGGGTGAATCGAATACGGTGAATCATGGGCCTCTTGCATAATCAACTTCCTAATCTCGGGGTCATTAGGCACATAAACGCGGTCCTCAAACCATAAGGTATCGTGCTAGTCCTCACGAAATCCCTTGGACTTTCCTTTGCTCATGTTCTCCTTTATCTTGGCAATCTCCTTGTCAGTCTTCTGAGCTTCCCTGATCTTATCCATCAGAGTAGACTGAATTTCTAATGCTGCTACATAGCCTCTCGGAACTATCTCCAAACACAGCTCGCGAAGATCCTCGGCTAATTCTTTCGGTAACTCTCCGGTCATGAGTGTGTTGACATGGCTCTTGCGGCTTAACGCGTCTGCTACTACGTTAGCCTTTCCGGGGTGATAATGCAATCTCATATCATAATCCTTTATGAGCTCCAACCATCTCCTTTGCCTGAGATTCAACTCCTTCTGCGTGAAGATGTATTTCAAACTCTTGTGATCCGTGTACACCTCACAGTGGTTTCCGATGAGAAAATGTCTCCATGTCTTTAGTGCATGTACTACGGCTGCTAACTCCAAATCATGCGTAGCGTAATTCAGCTCATGGGGCTTCAGCTGTCATGAGGCATATGAAACAACTCTTCCTTCCTGCATCAGCACTGCTCCAAGTCCTCGATGTGAAGCGTCGCAGTAAACTTCATAATCCTTGCGCTGATCTGGCAAAATCAACACTGGTGATGTAACCAAACGTTTCTTCAATTCCTGAAAACTAGCTTCACATTCCTCCGTCCAATTGAACTTGGTGTCTTTCTTCAACAGCTCCGTCATGGGTTTTGCAATCTTTGAGAAATTCTCAATGAATCTCCGGTAGTATCCTGCGAGTCCAAGAAAACTCCGGATTTCTCCAACTGACGTGGGTGATTCCGAGCTTGTTACTGTGTCAACTTTGGTGGGGTCTATTGCTATTCCTTCTCCGGATATAACGTGTCCGAGGAATCCAACTTCCTTCAGCCAAAACTCACATTTGCTGAACTTGGAGTATAACTGATGTTCTCTGAGCTTCTCAAGTACCAAACGCAAATGCTCCTTATGCTCCTCTTCGTTCTTTGAGTAGACCAAAATGTCATCAATGAACACTACGACGAAATTATCCAAAAACTCCATAAACACTTTGTTCATCAGGTTCATGAAATAGGCAGGGGCGTTAGTCAGACCAAATGACATAACGGTATACTCATATAGCCCATACCTGGTGGTAAAAGCCGTCTTAGGTATATCCTGCTCTCGAATCTTCAACTGATGGTATCCCGATCGCAGATCAATCTTGGAAAATACCTTAGCTCCTTGCAATCGGTCAAACAAATCATTGATCATCGGCAGTGGGTACTTGTTCTTGATGGTCACTTCATTCAGTCCTCGATAATCAACAACCATCCTTAACGATCCATCCTTCTTCTCCACTAGAAGCACTGGCGATCCCCAAGGTGAAGAACTTGGGTGAATATAGCCTTTATCCAGTAACTCCTTAATCTGCTTCTTAATCTCCTCCAAATCTTTTGTGGGCATTCTGTACGGTCTCTTAGATATTGGCCCTGTGCCTGGCAAAAGCTCAATCAAAAACTCAATGTCTCTATCCGGTGGCATGCCTGGGAACTCTTCTGGAAATACATCCGGGTAATCCTTCACCACTGGTACTTCCTCTTGTACAACTCCTGGTAAGGAATTTACTTGAGTCCTCTTCGGCACATGTCGGGATACATACTTAATCCTTCTTCCTTCTGGGGTGGTAAGCAAAATCGACTTACTGGCGCACTCAATGTTCCCTCCATACTTCGATAACCAATCCATGCCTAATATCACATCCAATCCTTGCGATTCCAGTACTTAGGTCCGAGGGAAACACGTAGTTACCAATCCTTAATGGTAACCGATCACACCATAAACTAGCCATATACTCTGCTCCTGGCGAGGTTACTAACATGGGTGACCTAAGGGCTTGGGTTGGCAGTTTATACTTATCCACAAATCCCCTTGATATGTATGAATGCGATGCACCAGTATCAAAAAGAACGAGTGCAGTAAATGACTTAACCAAAAACTTACCTATTACTGCATCTGGCTGAGCTTCAACCTCCTCCACGCTAACATGGTTCACATGTCCTTTGTTGAAAGGGTTTGGCTTCTTCCCAGAGCTTCCATTGCCATTTCCATTTTTAGCTTCTGGACATTCATTAGCATAATGCCCAGTCTTCTGGCACTTGTAGCAAGTGACTTGGCTCAGATCTCTCTTAACTTGGGTAGATGGGTTATTACGGTTCTGTCCGTTGCTTCCTACATTCCCATTACCATTCTTGGGTCCACTATGGTTGTGCGAACCTCCTGCTCCATGGGTATGCTGAAAAGATCCTCCCGAATTTGGGGTAAAACGTGACTTCTAATGAGCTCCAGAATTGTACTTCCCTTGTCCATACTTCCTCTTGCGGCTTTCAATCTGCTGCTGCTTCCCTTCAATCATGAGAGCTCTATCTACCAACTCCTGGTAGTTGTTGAAGGTTGCTACCATCAACTGCATACTTAGCTCATCATTCAGTCCTTCCAGAAACTTCTCCTGCTTGGCTGCATCTGTAGCAACGTCATCTGGAGCATAACGTGCTAACTTACTAAAGTCCTCCACATACTGGCCTACGGTGCGTCCTCCTTGGCGTAGGTTGCGAAACTCACGCTTCTTCATAGCCATAGCTCCTGCTGAAACATGGGCAGTACGGAAAGCTTGCTGAAACTGGTCCCATGTGACCGTGTTAATAGGGTGTGTGGCTGTGTAATTCTCCCACCATGATGCTGCGGGTCCATCAAGCTGATGTGCGGCAAAACGCACTCTCTCCGCATCTGTGCATCCTGCAGTGGTCAACTCCCTTCCAACTTTGTGGAGCCAATCATCTGCAACAATCGGCTCGGTGCTGCTGGAAAACACCGGCGGATTCAGTCTCAAGAAACGGGTTAAGTGATCAACAGGGGGTGGTGGTGGGTTGTTGTTGTTGTTGTTGCCTTGGTTCTGTACTAACACTTGCATCAGGGCATTCTGCTGCTGAATCAACTGAGTGATCTCCGGTGGGAAAACAAATCCGGTGTCGCGTCTCGGAGGCATCTGATAGGTTTAAAAAAGATGAGAATTTAGAATAGAATGAGGTCTAGAGAGAAAACACTACCCATATGCTCATGAGACAAACACAATCAATATCACTCAATCAATTCAAACAAGGCATACAATCGATCTAACTATCGTTACAAAGTGCTCGGACTATACTATATACATGGGGGAATACTACTACTGATTATGGTGGTCTACTAGAAATTTTGTTCGGTCGAAGACTCCATGATATCTACTCCAGCTTCATCAACAAAATCATCTTCACTGGGGTCCGAGTCGGTGTCGTCGATGATGATGTAGTTATCCGGGCAAGCGCAATCATCATTCTCCTCCTGGTGCTGGGTCTCCCATGAATACTCCGATCTTCTTTATCAGGTCGTCATTCTTCTCCACCAGTGCGACAATTTCCTCAATATAATCCTCGCGTGTAGCCTTGAGTTCTTCCTCCAACTCCGTGATCTTGGTCAATGCCTTCTTCAGATCTATCATGTCTGCGCACATCTGGTTCTCCTGGCGACGAATGTGTTGGTTTTGCTCCTGGATGAAAGCTGCAATTGTTCCATCCTTCTTGGTGCTGATCATCTCCCATTGCTCATCTCGGCGTCCACAAATCTGATAAATAGTATCCTTAAGCTCCCTGTGGTAGACTTCTCCAATGCGTCCCATAGTGATGTGGGCTGCCATGCTCTTCCCTAAACTCCAGGTTGGTGCATCAAAGGAAAACTCTATAGGCTCAGTGACTGGCGTAAACGTCCTTCCTGGTACTTGAACTTGAATCTTCCAACGCTCCTCTTCTGGTAGTGTGGCGTTGTAGGTCCCGGTGAAGCTTGGTATTCCGATGTTCAGGTACTTAGTGACTTCCTTCAAGTGTCGTCCAAAAGGTGTATCTTCATCCGGTTGCATGAACTTGTTCCTTGCATCCGCCATTCCTAAAAGAGTAGAAAATGGAGAGGAGTCAGAAATGAGAAGAGAGTAGTGTTCTAGGGTTTAAGCTTAGTGGTCGTGTCCTACAGTCAGCGTGTGCTCTGATACCACCTTGTAGCGACCAGACCTCAAACAGTCTGATCTACCGTGCACCAATGTCATCCCTGGATCAGTAATGATGACACGGACAGTACTTGGAGGATTTATAACAGAGTAGCAATCACACACTTATTACATCGAGTATTTTAAGAGAGAAATAAGTATGACAAATATGGCTTAAGGCCATCTAAAACGATAACAGCGGAAGACTTGGAAGATAAGTGAGTCCATCAACTCCAACGGCATCACTGAGTATAAGACCACGACCTAAGGCACCTTACTCGTCGTCTGAAAAGTCTGCAACATGAAACGTTGCAGCCCGAAAACGGGTCAGCACATGGAATATGCTGGCAATGTAACACATAGAGAGTAAAGAACAGAATAATGCTACACTACATGCATATATGGCTGGTAGAAGGCTCTATGGTTACAGTTTTGCGAAAAGCCAATTTTTCCCTACTGCAAAGGAATAAATTTTATTTAACTATCATGGTGCTTGTTAAACATTGAGAATGGTTGACAGCATTCTCAATCCCAATTAAGTATCATCATAAAAACCCAACAAAATTAATTAAAGTAACATGATGAGATTCACATGATAATCCAGATACTAGATACTCAAGGTGTCCATAACCGGGGACACGGCTAACCATGATTAGTTTATACACTCTGCAGAGGTTTGTGCACTTTTCCCCACAAGACTCGATCTCCTCCGTTAGATTTCTCGCACTACATGGTGTTTGAGAAACGGATGACCGAGACACAGTCTTTCAGAAGTGTTTGCACCTTACGAATGGGTAGAAAGTACCACCTACATCCCCTACATCTGCTAGTCTACCACTGTAAGAATTCACACGACCTACTCAACTATGCTAGAGCCCATAATAGCTTGTGGCTGCACACAGAAGTTTCTAGCATGAATAATCTCATGATCCCTTTGAGCCTGGGTGGCGGTCCAAAGAAAAACAGGCAATCCTGGAATACCCAGGTACCTCAATCCACCCAGATGTGTGTTTTAGTTGCCACCTTAAGTTTAACCATTAATTAACAATCTCACATCTGTCATGGTAACACTCAAACCCAATCCACGTCTACTAGCATAGCATAACGATATAAGCAAACGTAGAAGTAACTCCCAAGGGTTGATAATAAACAGGGCAATAGGTACTACCTCATGTACTTCCCAGAACCCACAATTTAATTAGATCCTAATCATGCAATGTTTGAGGGTTGATCTAATGCAATAAAACTGGGTAGTAAAAGAAGTATGATCAAAGTGTTACTTGCCTTGCTGATGTTCAGTGAAACCTAGAGATTCGAAGTAGCAAGCGGCACACTCCGGGTACTCTATCGCAAACAAACAAGCATACAGTAAGCACTCAACTAATGCACAAGTAAAACTCATATAAAATATCTAACCATAAAGTTCAACTTAAGAACTCCGGTTTGCAAAAAGAATCAAATCAAACGAAGCAACGAAAATCAAACGGCGAAAGAAACAAGCTTCGTTTACTAATCTGGATCTAGGTAAAATTTTACAGTAGCAAAAACTTGTTTGAGTTGGTTAAACGGAAAGAGAATTTCGAGAGGAAACTCTAGGCGCTTGAATCGCCTGATTCCGATAAACGAGCGAAAAGTTAAACTAAAACGAAAAACAGATCGGAAATCGCGATCGGGAAAAATCGCGGAAAATCCGACGAAAAAGAAACCTGACGAATAGTTAATCGAACGGACGTTCGTTAACAGCAACTAAACGGTGAACACGTTCGTTAAAACGAACGGACCGGGCGAATGTTCACTAACTAACTAAACCAAAAAAAACCGATCTATAAAAAAATAAACCTAGGGTTTCAAAATAAACCGAATCGGTTTTCCGGCGAAAACCGGCGTGGTGGCTACCTCGGTCCGGCGGGATTCCGGCGGGGTCGGGCGGGGCTTCGGCGGGCTTCGGGAGAGGGCGGCAAGGGGCGGGTGAGGCGGCGGGGTCGACGGGGCATCGGGCGGCGGGGTTCGGCGTCGGGCCGGCGGCGTCGAGCTTCTCCGGCAGCTCGGTCGGGGCTTCGGGCAGCGGCGGCTCCGGTCGGGGTGGCGGGGAACGGGGCGGCGACGGCGGTATATATAGGTGGGGGAGGTGGCTTGGGGGAGGGGGCGACCTCGGGGAGGAGTCCCGGTCGGACTCGCATCCGGCGGCGGCGGCGTCCTTGCGGACTCCAGGTGGGAGACGGCGACGCGGCATGGGCCGGCATGGCTCAGCTGGGCCTCGGCCCAGTCGGGCGCAGGATCTCTTTTTTTTTAAAATAATTCCGCCGAAACTAAAAAAATCCTAGAAAAACAAATAAAAATCTAAAAATGCGAGAATAAATTTTCACCGTCTAATTAAAATAATTAGAACGAGATGAACATTTTCTTGGCCCTAAAAATGCAGTTTTGAAAACATGCAATTTTTCTAATGCAAATAAAATTGCAAATAAAAATTCGATAAAATCAAATATTTGATTTTAATATTTTTTCCTCCAATATTTCAATTATTTTGGAGAAGTCATATTTTCTCCTCTCATATATTTTAATATGAAATATTTTTCGGAGTGAAAAATAATTAAAACCAAAAATCCTCGTTTCATTATTTGATAAAAATCAAATACAAAAACTGGGAAAATCCCCAACTCTCTCCGAGGGTCCTTGAGTTGCTTAGGATTTCGAGGATTTGCCAAAATGCAATAAAATATGCTATGCAATGATGATCTAATGTATAACATTCCAAATTGAAAATTTGGGATGTTACAGAAGAGGACTTTCTTCAACTTGTGGTTGAGCATGAGATCGAACTTGTGGCTGCTTCCCTTGTTGCTTGTCACTAATGGCCTTCTTCTTCAATGGGCAAGATCTAACATGATGCCCTTCTACTTTGCACTTGAAGCAAACAATCTTGGCCAAATTCTTGACTTGTTCTTGGCCCTTCTTTTTGTTCATCTTGGACTTCTTCTTCTTGTTGGAGTTGAATCCAAGTCCACCTTTGTCATTAGGGGATTTTTGCACTCTCAAGATGTTGTTGAGTGTAAATTTCCCTTCATGACTCTTTTCCAAGTGTTTCTTCAAAGAAGTGACTTGGGCCTTGAGCTCTTTGATTTCCTCTACATGGTTAGTCTCAACACAAGCACTAGAGGAAGTATAAGCTTCATCGTTAGAGCAACAAGGCAAGGAAAGAAATTCATCACAAGATGTACCAACGTTATGCATGGATGAATCGCGAGGACTAGCACAAGGCAATATAGCATTTTGACTAAAAGTAGTGCTAGTGTCCACATGAGGCTCACTAGATGTTACCTTACCAATCATGGCCTCATGAGCTATCTTTAGCACATTATGGGATACTAGAAGATCATCATGAGAGCTTGAGAGCTTTTCATGGCTTTCTTCCAATCTCCCATAATTGCTAGATAGCAACTCAAGTTGAGCCCGTAGCTCAACGTTCTCCTTTAAAATGGATGCTTCACAAGAAATAGAGTTAGTAGCACAAGCATCATCATTAACAACAAGAGGAGAAGGCAACTTGGCAAGCTCTTTTAAATAAGAAGCTTCAAGTTGAGCATGCGACTCGATGAGTTTGATGAGCTCACCCTTGATGACCCTTGAGCCATTTTCAAGGTGCTCAAAATCCTCAAGGAGTCTAGCATGAGCAACTTCAAGCTTAGCATTTTTAGTTTCAAAAACATTGGCCACCTCAAGAGCTCTATCATGAGATTCCTTCACTCCAGATAACTCTAGAGCAAAAGTCTCCTCAAGAGATTCCTTGGTGGTTTGTTCAAGTTCAAGAGCTTGAGAGAGGTCCGCAATCTCATTAGCGTAATCACGCTCATGACCTTCCATTTTATCAATGGTGACCTCATGCTCCTCAAGACGAGATTCCAACTCATCAATATATTTCTTGCCCTCAATAGCAATAGACATGATTTCCATGAAGTTGGAACGAGCAATTTTATTCTTAAGAAGAGCTTTAAAAATTATTCCCCCCTTAATTTTTAAGGAGGCAACATCATCATTCTCTTCATCATAATCGACATCATCATCACTCTTGCCATCATCAATATTATCACAAGATATATTAGGATTCAAAGTGGGAGATACCTTTGAAGACTTGGCCATAAGGCAAAAAGCAATAGATGATGATGTGGGATCCCTTGAAGCACCATTCAAGACCACATCTTGTTCCATGGAGTGTTGGGTTTCCTCTACATTGTTAGCAGAACAACTCGAGGAAATACATGCATTTTATCATGCCAACAAGACATAGCAAGCATATCATCATGAGATTTAGTCAAGCAATTTGTACATGATATGCAAGGACTATCAACACAAGAATGTGAAACATTTGGAGTGCTCGAAGTGCTAGAGTCCAAAGATGAAGCATCGCACCAAGAAAGTGATGAAGGATTATCAAAACTAAGCCCGCTATCATCATTGCAATGAACACCACTACTCACCATGTCATTACCTTGTGGCAAACCACATGTAGGTGAAGTAGAAGAAGTTGAGAACACAACACGACCGTAGATGGAGGGAGAACAATCATCCCCACAAAACTTGGACATGCCATATTTATCTTGAAGCTTTGTCCACAACTCATGAGCATCCCGGAAAGGCATGAGTTGAAATATAACTACATTGCTCAAAGCATCGAAAAGCATATTAGAAGCTTGAGCATTGAGATGAGAGTTTTTCTCATCCTCTAAAGATAATCTTTGGGGATCTTTTGGAGGAGAAAAACCCATATCTACAATTCGCTCTAAATTTGGGTCCATGACCCTAAAGAGATTAAGCATGCGAATTACCCAAACATCAAAATTTGTGCCATCGAAACTAAGTGTGTCACAGAATCCTAATCCCCTAGTCGACATCTTTACTCTCTAGGCGGTTAAGCCTAACAAAGAGAGACGAGGCTCTGATACCAATTGAAAGATCGTCGATGTCGCCTAGAGGGGGGGTGAATAGGTACTTTAAAATAATTACGGTTGAGGCTTGAACAAATGCAGAATAAACCTAGCGGTTAATTTGTCAAGCACAAAACCTACAACAACTAGGCTCACCTATGTGCACCAACAACTTATGCTAAGCAAGAAAACCTACTTAGGTGATAGCAAGATATATGACAAGAAATAATATGGCTATCACAAAGTAAAGTGCATAAGTAAAGGGCTCGAGTAAGAGATAATCGAGGCACGCGGAGACGATGATGTATCCCGAAGTTCACACCCTTGCGGATGCTAATCTCCGTTTGCAGCGGTGTGGAGGCACAATGCTCCCCAAGAAGCCACTAGGGCCACCGTAATCTCCTCACGCCCTCGCACAATGCAAGATGCCGTGATTCCACTAAGGGACCCTTGAGGGCGGTCACCGAACCCGTACAAATGGCAACCCTTGGGGGCGGTCACCGAACCCGTACACTTTGGCAACCCTTGGGGGCGGTCACCGGAACCCGTCAAATTGCTCGGGGCGATCTTCACAACCTAATTGCAGACCCCGATGCTTGCCCGGAGCTTTACACCACAATGATTGAGCTCCGAACACCACCAACCATCTAGGGCGCCCAAGCACCCAAGAGGAACAAGCTCAAGGGTACCAAGCACCCAAGAGTAATAAGCTTCTCAACTTGTAACTTCCACGTATCACCGTGGAGAACTCAAACCGATGCACCAAATGCAATGGCAAGGGCACACGGAGTGCCCAAGTCCTTCTCTCTCAAATCCCACCAAAGCAACTAATGCTAGGGAGGAAAATGAGAGGAAGAACAGGAAGGAGAACACCAAGAACTCCAAGATCTAGATCCAAGGGGTTCCCCTCACATAGAGGAGAAAGTGATTGGTGGAAATGTGGATCTAGATCTCCTCTCTCTTTTCCCTCAAAAACTAGCAAGAATCCATGGAGGGATTGAGAGTTAGCAAGCTCGAAGAAGGTCAACAATGGGGGAATAACACGAGCTCAAAGGATAAGGTTCAATGGGGAAGAAGACCCCCTTTTATAGGTGGGGAAAATCCAACCGTTATGCTCACAGCCCGCACAGAGCGGTACTACCACTCCAAGGAGCGGTACTACCGCTAGGGCGGTAGTACCCCTTTGAAAAACAACAGCGAGGAGGCAAAAGGCCAGTAGAACCGCTGGAGCGGTACTACCGCTCGTCCCCACGGTACTACAGCTCGACCTCACGGTATTACCGCTAGGGATAGCGGTACTACCGCAAGTGGTAGCGGTACTACTGCTTGCGAGCGGTACAAAAAAAATACTTCCGTGCCTACTTCCACTGAGCAAAACACGAGATTTTGGTCCGGAGAGGTACTACCGCTCAGGAGCCGCGGTAGTACCGCTCCCAAGAGCGGTACTAAAAAATTACATCCGCAGCAGCCCCTTTAAAGGACACCAAAACTGACACAACTTCTGCAAACGGACTCCGAATTCGATGAAACCAAGTTTGTTGGAAAGCTAGCAACAAGGGCTAACACAATCTTGATATAAATACCAATAAGAAGCAAATGAGAAAAGACCCAAAAGAAAATGGTGAGAACCCTTCCTCGGATAAGACCGGTAAAACCTCCAACATCGAAAACATCATAGAAGACGCATGCAAACTCCGTTTTCGATGAACTCAAGCTTGTCATCAAGATGACCATAAGATCTAAGACTCACAAAGATAACCAAACAAGAACCAAGAAACATGATGCAAGGATTCAATGGTTTGAGCTCTCGACGAACGATACGATCAAGCTACTCACTTGAGAGCCCCCCTTGATAGTACGGCTATCGATCCTATAACCCGGTCTCCCAACTACCACCATGAGACCGGTAAAATAGAAAACATATCAAGGGAAAACCTTTGCCTTGCACATGGTCCACTTGAGCTAGATGATGACGATCTTGACACCCTCAAGTTGGACCACCTTTCTTGATTGCGTTGGCTCGATGAAGACTAGATGATTACTCCCCCATAGTCCACTATGGGTGAGCCACTCTTCGGCACATCTTCACAAGTCCATTGTCACCACAATGGACGGCAAGCTTCAAGCACTTGATCTCTTCGTGATGCTCCACTTGAACTTGCACACGGCAATCTTGATGACGATCACCACTTGATGTCATCCTCTCCCTGGGTTGAGTGATATCTTCCTCTTGACGCAAGCCCATGAACACGTACCTAACCCCACATAGAACTCTCACATAGACCATGGGTTAGTACACAAAGCACAATGGACAATGCTTACCATACCATGGGATCACTTGATCCCTCTCGGTACATCTTCTACGCTTTGTGAGTTTATCAACTTGATTCACTCTTGACTTAGTCTTGATCAACCTTGAATCTTTCCAACTCTAGGATGATGTCTTGAAGGTAAACATGAATGATCACACAATCTTCTTATTCAAGACATGCTTGCAATAAGCTCAACTCTCACATGACCAATCTTTGGATAATTCCTTAATAGCACCTTGGTCAACACAAACTCTCCTTGAAACCAACACATGTACTCCAAGAAAAGCCTATGGACAAAACCTTCAAATATAACTCAAGGCAACCATTAGTCCATGGAGATTGTCGTCAATTACCAAAACCAAACATGGGGGCACCACATGTTCTTTCAGTGCTCAACGCTATATATTATTTCCCAATGATGTATGGCTATCCTATGATGTTTGAGTAGATCCGTTTTGTCCTATGGGTTATTTGATGATCAAGATTGGTTTGAGTTGCATGTTTTATTATTGGTGTTGTCCTATGGTGCTATCCGTGTCGCGCAAGCGTGAGGGATTCCCGCTGTAGGGTGTTGCAATATGTTCATGATTCGCTTATAGAGGGTTGCGTGAGTGACTGAAACACAAACCCGAGTAAGGGGGTTGTTGCGTATGGGATAAAGAGGACTTGATGCTTTAATGCTATGGTTGGGTTTTATCTTAATGATCTTTAGTAGTTGCGGATGCTTGCTAGAGTTCCAATCATAAGTGCATATGATCCAAGTAGAGAAAGTATGTTAGGTTATGCCTCTCCCTCAAATAAAATTGCAATAATGATTACCGGTCTAGTTATCGATTGCCTAGGGACAAATAACTTTCTCATGACAACAAGCTCTTTACTAAAACTAATTTAGTTGTGTCTTTATCTAAACAGCCCCTACTTTTTATTTACGCTCTCTTTATTATCTTGCAAACCTATCCAAAAACACCTACAAAGTACTTCTAGTTTTATACTTGTTCTAGGTAAAGTGAACGTCAAGCGTGCGTAGAGTTGTATCGGTGGTCGATAGAACTTGAGGGAATATTTGTTCTACCTTTAGCTACTCGTTGGGTTCGACACTCTTACTTATATAAAGAGGCTACAATTGATCCCCTATACTTGTGGGTTATCACTGCTCGGGCCGTCGGCCAATAGAATCCTGTGCGGAAGGCCTTACTACAAGGGCCCGAGCTGCGACGTGGTGCCTGCCGAGACCGGCATGAATCTCAGCTAGGAGATGCCGCCCCTCCTCCTCGGAGATACACCTTTGAAGGACTCCGGTAGCGCTTTTCTTATAGAGCTCTCCGTCGTGAACCTTGTAGGCCTTCGAACGCCGGATGATGCGGCGGGCCTCATTCTGATCCTCAGGAAGTTCATTCCTATTATGGTAGGCCAGGAAAGGTTCGGTCCATGGGGCAATGACTGCCATAATGAGATGGCCGACGGTGTTATTTCGGTGACTGAGCCGCCGATGATATCTGTGTGTTCGGCATCTGGGGTTGTGCTCGGATCCGGACTAGTGTTGCCGCTTTCCCCCTGCCACACCACGGATGGCTTAAAAAGCCTTTCCAGAAATATATTAGGTGGGATGGGGTCGCGCTTGGCGCCGATACGAGCGAGAACGTCCGCCGCTTGATTACTTTCATGAGCCACATGATGGAACTCGAGCCCCTCGAACCGAGCCGACATTTTTAGGACGACATTATGATAAGCCGCCATCCTTGGGTCTTTGGCATCAAAATCTCCATTTATTTGAGATATTGCAAGGTTTGAGTCCCCGCGCACCTGTAGGCGTTGTATGCCCATGGAGACAGCCATCCGGAGACCATGCAACAAGGCCTCGTGTTCGGCTGCGTTGTTAGAATTTGTGTATAGTATTTGGAGTACGTACTGAACTACGTCTCCAGTAGGAGACGTTAACACGACGCCCGCTCCTAGTCCTGCCAGCATTTTGGAGCCATCGAAATACATAACCCAATTGGAGTATGTGTCGTACTCTTTAGGGAGTTTGGCCTCTGTCCATTCGGCGACGAAGTCAGCCAGTACTTGGGATTTAATAGCTCGGCGTGGTTTGTATGTAATATCAAATGGAAGGAGCTCAATGGCCCATTTGGCGATCCGGCCCGTAGCATCGCGGTTGTTTATTATGTCGTTGAGTGGTACTTCGGAAGCCACCGTGATCGAACACTCCTGGAAGTAGTGTCGTAGCTTTCGGGATTCCATGAAGACCGCGTATGCTATCTTTTGATAATGGGGGTATCGGGATTTGCATGGTGTAAGGACAGTGGATACGTAGTATACTGGCTTCTGAAGCGGGAATTTGTGTCCGTCCTGTTCTCGGTCAACGACGAGCACAGCGCTCACCACCTGATGTGTTGTCGATATGTATAGTGACATGGGTTCACCGACGTGTGGCGCGGCCGGGATTGGGTTGCTCGCTAGAAGGGTTTTTATTTCTTCCAGTTTGGCTGTTGCCGCGTCCGTCCACTCGAAGTGATCGGTTCGCCATAGAAGGCGATAGAGTGGCAGTGCCTTTTCTCCCAATCTGGAGATAAAGCGGCTTAGAGCTGCCACGCAACCCGCAAGCTTTTGGACTTGTTTAAGGTATGTTGGCGTAGCCAATTGTGACAGAGCTCGGATTTTGGCTGGATTTGCTTCAATTCCTCTGTTGGAAACAATGAAGCCCAGCAGTTTTCCAGCGGGGACACCGAAAATGCACTTTTCCGGATTGAGCTTAATGTCATACGCATGGAGGTTGTCGAATGTGAGACGTAAATCGTCTATTAGTGTTTCGACGTGCCTAGTTTTGATGACGACATCGTCCACATAAGCTTCAACTGTCTTGCCGATCTGTTTCTCCAGGCATGTTTGAATCATGCGTTGGTATGTGGCGCCGGCGTTCTTGATAACCCACAAGTATAGGGGATCGCAACAGTTTTCGAGGGTAGAGTATTCAACCTAAATTTATTGATTCGACACAAGGGAGCCAAAGAATATTCTCAAGTATTAGCAGTTGAGTTGTCAATTCAACCACACTTGGATAACTTAGTATCTGCAGGAAAGTATTTAGTAGCAAAGTAGTATGATAGTAGTGGTAACGGTAACAAAAGTGACAGTAGCAAAAGTAATATTTTTGGTGTTTTATAGTGATTGTAACAGTAGCAACGAAAAAGTAAATAAGCGAAGAACAATATATGAAAAGCTCGTAGGCATTGGATCGGTGATGGAGAATTATGCCGGATGCGGTTCATCATGTAACAGTCATAACATAGGGTGACACAGAACTAGCTCCAATTCATCAATGTAATGTAGGCATGTATTCCGAATATAGTCATACGTGCTTATGGAAAAGAACTTGCATGACATCTTTTGTCCTACCCTCCCGTGGCAGCAGGGTCCTAGCGGAAACTAAGGGATATTAAGGCCTCCTTTTAATAGAGTACCGGAACAAAGCATTAGCACATAGTGAATACATGAACTCCTCAAACTATGGTCATCACCGGGAGTGGTCCCGATTATTGTCAATTCGGGGTTGCCGGATCATAACACATAGTAGGTGACTATAGACTTGCAAGATAGGATCAAGAACACACATATATTCATGAAAACATAATAGGTTCAGATCTGAAATCATGGCACTCGGGCCCTAGTGACAAGCATTAAGCATAGCAAAGTCATAGCAACATCAATCTTAGAACATAGTGGATACTAGTGATCAAACCCTCAATTACATGATAGATCTCGTCCAACCCATCACCGTCCAGCAAGCCTACGATGGAATTACTCACGCACGGCGGTGAGCATCATGAAATTGGTGATGGAGGATGGTTGATGATGACGATGGCGACGAATCCCCCTCTCCGGAGCCCCGAACGGACTCCAGATCAGCCCTCCCGAGAGGTTTTAGGGCTTGGCGGAAGCTCCGTATCGTAAAACGCGATGAATCCTTCTCTCTGATTTTTTCTCCCCGAAAGTGAATATATGGAGTTGGAGTTGAGGTCGGTGGAGCGTCAAGGGGCCCACGAGGTAGCGGGGCGCGCCCTAGGGGGGCAGGCGCGCCCCCCACCCTCGTGGGCAGGGTGTGGGCCCCCTAACGTGGATTTTTCTTCCGGTATTTTTCTTATTTTCCAAATAGATGTTCCGTGGAGTTTCAGGTCATTCCGAGAACTTTTGTTTCTGCACATAAATAACACCATGGAAAGTCTGCTGAAAACAGCGTCGGTCCGGGTTAGTTCCATTCAAATCATGCAAGTTAGAGTCCAAAACAAGGGCAAAAGTGTTTGGAAAAGTAGATACGACAGAGACGTATCAACTCCCCTAAGCTTAAACCTTTGCTTGTCCTCAAGCAATCCAGTTGACAAACTGAAAGTGATAAAGAAAAACTTTTACAAACTCCGTTTGCTCTTGTTGTTGTAAATATGTAAAGCCAGCATTCATGTTTTCAGCAAAGATTATGACTAACCACATTCACTCTTAGGTCTCATGTTTACTCATATCAATGGCATAATCAACTAGCGAGCCATAATAATAAATCTCGGATGACAACACTTTCTCAAAACAATCATGATATGATATAACAAGATGGTGTCTCGCTA
Organism: Triticum aestivum; assembly: GCF_018294505.1. Lineage (NCBI taxonomy): Eukaryota > Viridiplantae > Streptophyta > Magnoliopsida > Poales > Poaceae > Triticum > Triticum aestivum. The sequence goes on along the minus strand of NC_057802.1, from coordinate 300,578,310 downwards.
GCCCTTTCTGAGACCGCAAAACATAAATGCAGAGCACCTTTAAAGATCAAGGACTGACTAGACATTGTAATTCATGGTAAAAGAGATCCAATCATAGTCATACCCAATATAAATTAATAGTAATGGATGCAAATGACAGCTGCGCTCTCCAGCTAGTGCTTTTTAATAAGAGGGTGATGACTCAACATAAAAGTAAATAGATAGGCCCTTCGCAGAGGGAAGCAGGGATTTGTAGAGGTGCCAGAGCTCGGTTTTGAAATAGAGATAAATAATATTTTGAGCGGCATACTTTCATTGTCAACATAACAACCAAGAGATGGCGATATCTTCCATGCTACACACATTATAGGCGGTTCCCAAACAGAATGGTAAAGTTTATACTCCCCCTCCACCAACAAGCATCAATCCATGGCTTGCTCGAAACAACGAGTGCCTCCAACAAGCAACAGTCCCAGGGGGAGTTTTGTTTGTAATTATTTTGATTTAGTTTGCATAAAGCATGGGATTGGGCATCTCGGTGACCAGCCATTTTCTCGTGAGTGAGGAGCGGAGTCCATTCCTCTTGAGAATAACCCGCCTAGCATGGAAGATAAGGGCAGCCCTAGTTGATACATGAGCTATTCGAGCATATAAAACAGAATGTTTATTTGAAAGTTTAGAGTTTGGCACATACAAATTTACTTGGAACGGCAGGTAGATACCGCATATAGGAAGGTATAGTGGACTCATATGGGATAACTTTGGGGTTTAAGGGATTGGATGCACAAGCAGTATTCCCGCTTAGTACAAGTGAAGGCTAGCAAGAGACTGGGAAGCGACCAACTAGAGAGCGACAACAGTCATGAACATGCATTAAAATTAATAAACATTGAGTGCAAGCGTGAGTAGGATATAATCCACCATGAACATAAATATCGTGAAGGCTGTGTTGATTTGTTTCAACTACATGTGTGAACATGTGCCAAGTCAAGTCACTTAAATCATTCAAAGGAGGATACCACCCCACTATACCACATCACAACCATTTTAATAGCATGTTGGCATGCAAGGTAAACCATTATAACTCATAGCTAATCAAGCATGGCACGAGCAACTATGATCTCTAATTGTCATTGCAAACATGTTTATTCATAATAGGCTGAATCGGGAACGATGAACTAATCATATTTACAAAAACAAGAGAGGTCGAGTTCATACCAGCTTTTCTCATCTCAGTCAGTCCATCATATATCGTCATAATTGCCTTTCACTTGCACGACCGAACGATGTGAATAATAATAAGAGTGCACGTGCATTGGACTAAGCTAGAATCTGCGAGCATTCAATAAACAGGAGAAGACAAGGCAATATGGGTTCTTGGTTAAGTCAACAATAATGCATATAAGAGCCACTTCAACAATTTAATTATGGTCTTCTCCTATCGACCCCCAAAGAAAAGAAAAGAAATAAAAATTATTTACACGGGAAAGCTCCCAACAAGCAAAAGAAGAACATGAAATCTTTTTGGGTTTTATTTTTAATTATTACTACTACAGCAGGAAAAGTAAACTAGCTAGAAGCTACACTATTTTTTTTTGTTTTTCTTAAAGTTTAACAAACACACAAGAAGAAAGCAAGAAAAAGAAAATAAACTAGCATGGATATTACAGTGAAAGAGTATGAGCACCGACATCTAGCAATGAGTGTGTGTACATAAATGTAATGTCGGTGGGAAATACGTACTCCCCCAAGCTTAGGCTTTTGGCCTAAGTTGGTTTATTGCCACGGATGGCATGGAGGTCATCTCCAGATCCCAAAAGTAATCAGATTGTCGTGGAGGCTCAAATTGTGGTTCCGGCTCCGTGGCTGGTGTAGGGTTCCTGTAGGCGTAAATGGCCGCCCATGGAACGAGATACGGGCCTTCAGACAAATTAAACAAGGAAGGAGCAGGCAAGGTAATAGTCTCAGGGTGATGTTTATCAAAGAACAATTTGTATTTAAGCTCCCCTTCCTTGTTCTTAACAATAAAGTCATGCGCTACCATACTCTTATAATCTAAATAAGCAGTGGGCAGCAATTTTTCTTCTTTTTCATAGTGCCTAATAGGTATATTATAATATGCAGCAAGGCGTGAAGCGTAAATACTCAAAGATGGGACCCATAGTACGGTTCAGACTTAACCGTTTAGCAATAATTCCGCCCATACTAACAGTGTTATCGGAAAATAAACCATGGAACAAAATGATAATATCAGGAACACTAAGGTTTCCACAGTTTCCGCGACCAATCAAGCAACGACTAGCAAATATGGCAAAGTAGCGTAAAACGGGAAAATGTATGCTAGTGATTCTTGCATTGGAAACCTTCCTGGTTTCCCCCACAGTAATGGTGTCAATAAACCCGTCCACATCTTTACGATGTGGTTCATCTAAGGTACCCTCGAAGGGTATTTTGGAAACCTTGCAAAATTCATCTAGTGGCATCTTCTTAACAACATCATATAAATGAAACTCTACTGAAGGAGGTGATTCCTTAGGAAAATAGTAGAAGTTTTGCACAAAAGTATTAGTGAGTAAGAGATACTGATGACGTTGGTCGCGGAGGAAGTCGGTGAGGCCAGCATTCTCAGCCAATGAATAGAAATCATCATAAATCCCGGCTTCTCTCAAGAAATCATCGGAAGGCCATTCACACGGCCGAACCTCCGCGGTGCGAGGCAAATTATATTCGGGCCTCTGTGCTTCTTCATTTTGCTTTTCCTTCGAGCTTCGGCTCGATGAGCCCCTCAAAAATCTCTTCATTATTTTCTGAAAAATTCTGAAATTTTTAGTAACTTCAAACAAAAGTGAACTAAGCTCAATAAAATTGATAGAAACTACTCCTACAAGTGCCTAGAGACTATATCATGCATTAGAACTACTTGGAACCATATAAATTTGACATGCAAGCTCAAGAACATGGTCACCTAGGCAGCACAAATTTGCAATGAATAGAGCACTAGAACAAAAACTAATGGACCAATGGAGGAGTCACATACTAAGGAACAATCCCCCCAAGCAGTTTTGTGAGAGGTGCTTTGAGCAAGGAGATCAAAAATCGCAGCAAAATGAGCTAGAACTCGTGCTTGAGCTGGATATTGGTGTTTGTGGGAGGAAGAAGAAGTGTGTGGGTGCAGGAATAAGTGGAGGGAAGCCACCGTGGGCCCACGAGGCAGGGGGCGCGCCCAGGGGGTAGGGCGCGCCCTCCACCCTCGTGGCCAGGTGCTTGCCCCTCCTGCAGTGTTCTCAGTGCTAAATATTCTCAAATATTCCAGAAAAAATCATATTCCATTTTCAGGGCATTTGGAGAACTTTTATTTTCGGGGTATTTTTATATTGCACAAATAAATTAGAAAACAGACAAAAAAATACTATTTTTACTTTATTTCAACTAAATAACAGAAAGTAGAAGGAGGGTACAGAAGGTTGTGCCTTCTAGTTTCATCCATCTCATGCTCATCAAAAAGAATCCACAAACAAGGTTGATCAAGTCTTGTTAACAAACTCATTCCGAATAACATGGAACCGGAGAAATTTCGAATAACACTATGTTACCTCAACGGGGATATGCACATCCCCAATAATAAGAATATCATATTTCTTCTTGACAGTAGGAAGAGGAAATTCAAAACCTCCAAAAATAATTGATGGAATTTTTCCAATAGAGTTGATACTATGAACTTGAGGTTGTTTCCTCGGAAAGTGTACCGTATGCTTATTACCATTAACATGAAAAGTGACATTGCCTTTGTTGCAATCAATAACAGCCCCTGCAGTATTCAAAAAGGGTCTTCCAAGAATACTAGACATACTATCGTCCTCGGGAATATCAAGAATAACAAAGTCCGTTAAAATAGTAACGTTTGCAACCACAACAGGCACATCCTCACAAATACCGACAGGTATAGAAGTTGATTTATCAGCCATTTGCAAAGATATTTTAGTAGGTGTCAACTTATTCAAATCAAGTCTACGATATAAAGAGAGAGGCATAACACCAACACCGGCTCCAAGATCACATAAAGCAGTTTTAACATAGTTTCTTTTAATGGAGCATGGTATAGTAGGTACTCCTGGATCTCCAAGTTTCTTTGGTATTCCACCTTTAAAAGTATAATTAGCAAGCATGGTGGAAATCTTAGCTTCCGGTATCTTTCTTTTATTAGTAAAAATATCTTTCATATACTTAGCATAAGGATTCATTTTGCGCATATCAGTTAATCGCATATGCAAGAAGATAGGTCTAATCATTTCAGCAAAGCGCTCAAAATCCTCATCATCCTTTTTCTTGGATGGTTTGGGAGGAAAAGGCATGGGTTTCTGAACCCATGGCTCCCTTTCTTTACCATGTTTCCTAGCAACAAAGTCTCTCTTATCATAACGTTGATTCTTTGATTGTGGGTTATCAAGATCAACAGCAGGTTCAATTTCTACATCATTGTCATTACTAGGTTGAGCATCATCATGAACATCATCATTAGCATTTTCATTAGGTTCATGTTCATTACCAGATTGTGTTTCAGCATCAGAAATAGAGATATCATTTGGATTCTCGGGTGGTTCAGCAATAGGTTCACTAGAAGCATGCAAAGTCCTATCATTTTTCTTTTTCTTCTTTTTAGAAGGACTAGGTGCATCAATATTATTTCTCTGAGAATCTTGCTCAATTCTCTTAGGGTGGCCTTCAGGATACAAAGGTTCCTGAGTCATCTTACCAGTTCTAGTAGCCACTCTAACAGCATAATCATTTTTCTTACTATTCATTTCATTGAGAAAATCATTTTGAGCTTTAAGTACTTGTTCTACTTGAGTGGTAACCATAGAAGCATGTTTAGTAATGAGTTTAAGTTCACCTTTAACGTTAGCCATATAATCACCCAAGTGTTCAATCATATAAGCATTTTATTTTAACTGTCTACCAAAATAAGCATTGAAATCTTCTTGCTTAACCATAAAGTTATCAAACTCATCCAAGCATTGGCTAGCAATTTTAGTAGGAGGGATTTCAGCTTTATCATATCTATAGAGAGAATTTACCTTTACTACCTGTGTCGGGTTATCAAGACCATGAGGTTCTTCAATAGGTAATGGATTAAGATCATATGTTTCTTCAACAGGCGGTAAATTAAGACCATGTATTTCTTCAATAGGAGGTAAATTCTTAACATCTTTAGCTTTAATACCCTTTTCTTTCATAGATTTCTTTGCCTCTTGCATATCTTCAGGACTGAGAAATAGAACACCTCTCTTCTTCGGAGTTGTTTTAGGAATAGGCTCAGGAGATGGCTCAGGAAGTGTCCAATTATTTTCATTTGTCAACATATTATTCAATAGAATTTCAGCTTCATCCGGTGTTCTTTCCCTGAAAACAGAACCAACACAACTATCCAAGTAATCTCTGGAAGCATCGGTTAGTCCATTATAAAAGATATCAAGTATTTCATTTTTCTTAAGAGGATGATTAGGCAAAGCATTAAGTAACTTGAGAAGCCTCCCCCAAGCTTGTGGGAGACTCTCTTCTTCAACTTGCACAAAATTGTATATTTCCCTTAGAGCAGCTTGTTTCTTATGAGCAGGGAAATATTTAGCAGAGAAGTAATAAATCATATCCTGGGGACTACGCACACAACCAGGATCAAGAGAATTAAACCATATCTTAGCATCACCCTTTAAGGAGAATAGAAATATTTTAAGGATATAAAGATAGCGAGATCTCTCATCATTAGTGAACAGGGTGGCTATATCATTTAATTTAGTAAGATGTGCCACAACAGTTTCAGATTCATAGCCATGAAAAGGATCACATTCAACCAAAGTAATTATATCAGGATCAACAGAGAATTCATAATCCTTATCAGTAACACAGATAGGTGAAGTAGCAAAAGCAGGGTCAGGTTTCATTCTAGCATTAAGAGATTGCTGACTCAATTTAGCTAATAACCTCTTGAGCTCATATCTATCTTTGCAAGCTAAAATAGCTAAAGCAGCTTCTTTTTCAAAAACACAACCCTCAGGAATAACAGGCAAGTCTTCATCATCATCACTTTCATCAATATAATCAGTTTCAATAATTTCTTTCTCTCTAACCCTAGCAATTTGTTCATCAAGAAAATCACTAAGTGGCACAGTAGTATCAAGCATAGAAGTAGTTTCATCATAAGTATCATGCATAGCAGAAGTGGCTTCATCAATAACATGCAACATATCATAACGAATAGCAGCAGCAGGTTTAGGGTCGCAAGCTTACTCAAAACAGAAGGTGAATCAAGTACAGAGCTAGATGGCAGTTCCTTACCTCCCCTCGTAGTTGAGGGATAAATTGTTGTCTTAGCGTCTTTCAAGTTCTTCATAGTGACCAGCAGATATAAATCCCAAGTGACTCAAAGAATAGAGCTATGCTCCCCGGCAACGGCGCCAGAAAATAGTCTTGATAACCCACGAGTATAGGGGATCGCAACAGTTTTTGAGGGTAGAGTATTCAACACAAATTTATTGATTCGACACAAGGGGAGCCAAAGAATATTCGCAAGTATTAGCAATTGAGTTGTCAATTCAACCACACCTGGATAACTTAGTATCTGCAGCAAAGTATTTAGTAGCAAAGTAGTATGATAGTAGTGGTAACGGTAACAAAAGTGACGGTAGCAAAAGTAATATTTTTGGTGTTTTGTAGTGATTGTAACAGTAGCAACGAAAAAGTAAATAAGCGAAGAACAATATATGAAAAGCTCGTAGGCATTGGATCGGTGATGGAGAATTATGTCGGATGCGGTTCATCATGTAACAGTCATAACATAGGGTGACACAGAACTAGCTCCAATTCATCAATGTAATGTAGGCATGTATTCCGAATATAGTCATACGTGATTATGGAAAAGAACTTGCATGACATCTTTTGTCCTACCCTCCCATGGCAGCGGGGTCCTAGCGGAAACTAAGGGATATTAAGGCCTCCTTTTAATAGAGTACCGGAACAAAGCATTAGCACATAGTGAATACATGAACTCCTCAAACTATGGTCATCACCGGGAGTGGTCCCGATTATTGTCAATTCGGGGTTGCCGGATCATAACACATAGTAGGTGACTATAGACTTGCAAGATAGGATCAAGAACACACATATATTCATGAAAACATAATAGGTTCAGATCTGAAATCATGGCACTCGGGCCCTAGTGACAAGCATTAAGCATAGCAAAGTCATAGCAACATCAATCTTAGAACATAATGGATACTAGGGATCAAACCCTAACAAAACTAACTCGATTACATGATAGATCTCATCCAACCCATCACCGTCCAGCAAGCCTACGATGGAATTACTCACGCACGGCGGTGAGCATCATGAAATTGGTGATGGAGGATGGTTGATGATGATGATGGCGACGAATCCCCCTCTCCGGAGCCCCGAACGGACTCCAGATCAGCCCTCCTGAGAGGTTTTAGGGCTTGGCGGCGGCTCCGTATTGTAAAACGCGATGAATCCTTCTCTTTGATCTTTTTCTCCCCGAAAGTGAATATATGGAGTTGGAGTTGAGGTCGGTGGAGCGTCAGGGGGCCCACGAGGTAGGGGGCGCGCCCCCCACCCTCGTGGGCAGGGTGTGGGCCCCCTGACATGGATTTTTCTTCCGGTATTTTTCTTATTTTCCAAATAGATGTTTCGTGGAGTTTCAGGTCATTCCGAGAACTTTTGTTTCTGCACAGAAATAACACCATGGAAAGTCTGCTGAAAACAGCGTCAGTCCGGGTTAGTTCCATTCAAATCATGCAAGTTAGAGTCCAAAACAAGGGCAAAAGTGTTTGGAAAAGTAGATATGACGGAGACGTATCAGTTCTTGAGCCCGAAGGGCATGGTGTTGAAGCAGAATGGCCCATATGGGGTAATGAATGTTGTTGCAGCTTGATCGGACTCCTTCATTTTGATTTGATGGTATCCGGAATATGCATCAAGGAAACACAGTGAGTCGTGTCCTGCGGTAGCATCAATGATTTGATCAATGCGGGGGAGGGGGAAGGGATCCTTAGGGCAAGCCTTATTGAGGTCTTTGAAATTGACGCACAGGCGCCAGGATTTGTCCTTCTTTGGTACCATCACCAAGTTTGCCAGCCAGTCTGGATGTTTTATTTCTCTAATGAATCCGGCCTCAATTAGCTTGGCTAACTCCTCCCCCATAGCTTGGCGTTTGGGTTCGGAAAAGCGCCACAGTGCTTGTTTGACTGGTTTATATCCCTTTAATATATTGAGACTATGTTCGGCCAGCTTACGTGGGATTCCAGGCATATCAGAAGGGTGACAGGCGAATATATCCCAGTTTTCGCAAAGGAAATCCCTTAGTGCGGCGTCGACCGTTGGGTCTAGTTGTGCTCCAATAGATGTTGTCTTCTTGGGGTCCGTTGGGTGGACCTGGAATTTGACTATTTCTTCTGCCGGTTTGAAGGAGGTGGATTTGGGTCATTTGTCTAAGATCACATCGTCCCTATCCACCGTGGAGCGCAGTGCGGTTAATTCTTTGGCCACGAGGGCTTCAAATAATGCCTCAAGGGCCAGGGATGCGGTTTTGTTTTCGGCGCGGAGTGCTATGTCCGGATCACTGACAAGAGTGATTATGTCGTTTGGTCCGGGCATTTTGAGCTTCATGTACCCGTAATGAGGTATAGCTTGGAAGCGTGTAAAAGCATCTCGCCCCAACAAGGCGTGGTATCCGCTGCTGAAAGGAGCCACTTGGAAGGTTATTTCTTTGGACCGATAATTCTCCGGCGTGCCGAATACCACGTCAAGTGTGATTTTTCGCGCATACTGCGCCTCCCGACTGGGAATGATTCCTCGGAAGGTCGTGTTGCTCTGCTTGATGCGGCTTCTGTCTATTTCCATATTGTGGAGTGTATCCTCATAGATGAGGTTTAGTCCGCTGCCGCCATCCATGAGGACCTTGGTGAGTCGAAAGCCGTCCATGATGGGACTGAGGACTAATGCGGCTGGTGCTCGGACTGTCCTGTATTTTGGTTTGTCACCGGCATTAAAGGTTATAGCCGTGTCGTTCCAAGGGTTTATCGCGGCGATTTGACAGACTTCGGCGAGGTCGCGGAGTGCCCTTTTGCGCTTATTGTTTGAAGCGAATGTCTCGAAGACCGTCAATACTCCAGGGTCGTCGTCTTCTAGAGGGTGTTGCTCTGGGGTGTTTTTGGTAAGGATGTCCTCGCCGCTCTTGGCTACCTGCCGGAGTATCCAACATGCTCTAAGGCTGTGGGTTGGTATGGTGTCCGGTGTTGTGTGTATTTTGCATGGGCCATCGAGCCATCCCTCCAGAACGGTTCCGTGCCGCGTAATGGGTTTATATTTCTTGGCTATTGGACTGGGTGTGTCACGGGGATACGCCCTTTTTGCCTGGACCAGCGGTTGAGTTGGGACCGATGGCTCACAACAAGCTGCTCGATCTTTCCAGGCGCTTTCCATTGCGCTGTACTTTTGTACGATAGTTGCCAAGTCAGCGAAGTGCAGTATGCGGCGGCGATTAATGGCGTTGAGGATTCCTTCATTCGTGCAATTATTGCAGAACGCTGATATCGCGTCCTCGTTGCGGCAATCTTTAACCTTGTCCTTGACAAGGAGGAATCTGGCCCAGAAGTGGTGGACCTTTTCCTGAGACTGCTGTTGTATGCTCATGAGAGCGCTTATGTCTGGGTGGGTGGGTGGAATTGGATCCGGACCCTGACCCGATCGATGATCCAGAGTCTGAAGGTTTTCCAGACTTAACAGTCCGGGCTCCGGAGTATCTTCTGGTTGCTTATGCCCGTCGTCTGATTCTATGTTCGGAAGGCCGGTCACTTCCTTTTGCTGGTGAGGATCCGACTTTGTTGGGTCGGCGATCCGGACATAGTCCGTCTTCAGTATAGGGGAGGAGTCGCCGTCTTGCTCCTCGACTACCGCTATCTGGTGGGTGACTTGTGGATATTTGATTTCTCTTTGGTTGGGTTTAAGCCCGATCCGATCGTAATCTGTGGCGATTCCCAGGGCGGCGATGCGATCAAGGAGCTCGTTTAAAGACGAAAACTCTGCCGGATCCATCTGCTTGGAGTGTTTGGAGTTGATACGAAGGGGATTTTCGATGGCCCGAGAGGTCATCGTCGGCTTAACGGCCGAACGGGCGGTCATGGTAAAGCCGCCCAGCCGGAGGGTTTGGCCTGAGGCCAGTTGTCCTCCGGCGGTGATATTGTCTTTAAGGACGACGCATCGATCCTATCGTTGACGGCACAGTGGAACTCTCAATGAAAGCACCAATGTCGGTGTCAAAACCGGCGGATCTCGGGTAGGGGGTCCCGAACTGTGCGTCTAAGGTCGATGGTAACAGGAGATGGGGGACATGATGTTTACCCAGGTTCAGGCCCTCTCTATGGAGGTAATACCCTACTTCCTGCTCGATTGATCTGGATGAATATGAGTATTACAAGAGTTGATCTACCACGAGATCGAGATGGCTAAACCCTAAAGCCTAGCCAGTATGACTATGGTAATGAGTATCTCCCTCTCTGGACTAAGTCCTCCGGTTTATATAGACACCGGGAGGATCTAGGGTTACACAAGGTCGGTTACAAAGAAAGGAATCTACATATTCGGTCGCCAAGCTTGCCTTCGACGCCAAGGAGAGTCCCATCCGGACATGGGTGCAGTCTTCGGTCTTCGTATCTTCAGAGCCCATTAGTCCGGCCCATGGCTAATAGTCCGGACGCCTGAGGACCCCTTAGTCCAGGACTCCCTCGGCCGTCTCGAGGCGGAACCTTGGCGGAATCAATCTAGGGCTCCGGCGAAGCTGTTTTGCCGGGGAAACATCCCTCCGGGAGGGGGAAATCGTCACCATCGTCATCACCATCGATCCTCTCATCGGGAGGGGGTCAATCTCCATCAACATCTTCACAAACACCATCTCCTCTCAAACCCTACTTCATCTCTTGTATCCGATCTTTGTCTAAAAACCTCAGATTGGTACCTGTGGGTTGCTAGTAGTGTTGATTACTCCTTGTAGTTGATGCTAGTTGGTTTATTCGGTGAAATATCATATGTTCAGATCCTTTATGCACATTAATACCCCTCTAATTATGAACATGAATATGATTTGTGAGTAGTTACGTTTGTTCCTGAGGACATGGGAGAAGTCTTGTTGTAAGTAGTCATGTGAATTTGGTATTCGTTCGATATTTTGATGAGATGTATGTTGTCTTTCCTCTAGTGGTGTTATGTGAACGTCGACTACCACTGTTTGGGCCTAGGGGAAGGCATTGGGAAGTAATAAGTAGATGATGGGTTGCTAGAGTGACAGAAGCTTAAACCCTAATTTATGCGTTGCTTCGTAAGGGGCTGATTTGGATCCATATGTTTCATGTTATGGTTAGGTTTACCTTAATTCTTCTTTCGTAGTTGCGGATGCTTGCGAGAGGGGTTAATCATAAGTGGGATGCTTGTCCAAGGAAGGGCAGTACCCAAGCACCGGTCCACCCACATATCAAATTATCAAAGTAATGAACGCGAATCATATGAGCATGATGAAAACTAGCTTGATGATAATTCCCATGTGTCCTCGGGAGCGCTTTCCTTTATATAAGAGTTTGTCCAGGCTTGTCCTTTGCTACAAAAAGGATTGGGCCACCTTGCTGCATCTTGTTTACTTTTGTTACTTGTTACCCGTTACGAATTACCTTATCATAAAACTATCTATTACCGATAATTTCTGTGCTTGCAGAGAATACCTTACTAAAAACTGCTTGTCATTTCCTTCTGCTCCTCATTGGGTTCGACACTCTTACTTATCGAAAGGACTACGATAGATCCCCTATACTTGTGGGTCATCACGCTCCATGTGGATATTTCTCTACTTCTTTGCCCCGCACATACCTCTACTGGCTTCTACTGTATTTGCGATGAGTTTATGTCTCATCAACTAGTCCTAGTAATCTTATTCTAATCGCGCTTCTTTAATTTCTTTGCCACAGGGATGCTCATCTCGATTTTAGTGAAATTGCACAAAATGATCCAGTGGTCAAAGGGTTGCAAACTTCATTTCTTCGGAAGGTTCAACGTCGCCAGCAAATTAAAGCTTGGTTAGGGTTTAGGGTTCAAGGGCTAGGACTGCATGGATCATTTTTTTATTTAGTTGTCTGTATTCCAAAATAAGTGTCAACTTTAGTAGTAGTACAACTTTGTACTAAAGTTTGCATAAATTTGAGACACTTATTTTGGAACGGATGGATTACATATTGGCTATGATCTGTCAATCATTGAGATGCAATAGCATGCATGTGAGTCTCCTTTGTATGTGATGAAATGTTGCAACAGGGCAACCTTGGACGCAAGATACATGAAACAGAAGCTGGAAGCTTCATAGCATTGTACAAATTTATCTCGCTGAGAAATTATAGTACGTACTATACTACTATGTAAAGAGTTAGGTGTCGCACAGTGTCCAGAAAATATGGTGATAGTGTGAGGTGGGCCATGTAATCACTGAGCTTGGGTGTTTTCACTGCTTTCACACTCCTTCTTTGCAAGAATGGAGAAAATTGTAATCTACCTCCTTTCGCCGAAACATGGGACATCCAGCAGTCGTACCACCTCAGTAATAATGACCAATGAGCCGTCAAATAACATAGACCCGGCAGTAAGTTGGACGGATGAAGCAACCATCACTCTTGAATCCGCTTCTCCCTTCAACGCAGGCACCAGTGAGAGGTCGTGTCCGCTCTGCCCGGGCATGAATGCGGCATTGATTCTCTAGAGCGGCGCTGACCATTTCGGGCGGGAAGCGCGCGCAGGCGATGGAGGGGCTTTGGGTGGGCCAGGCTGGTCAGGAGTGGGCGTGGCAGCTATCCCGACCGGACGCCCGGAAACGATAGGATGCACCGACTCTCGCGGCTAAATCATACACTACACACCATCTCTCTTTTTTTGCAGGATTACACACCATCTCTTTGTAGGAGTAGGTTGATGTGTCGCTCTCTCTAACACACACAGACACACACACACACTGTTAAAACACACACACACGCAAACAGGTTCATAGAATAGGAATATCGTGCGAGTGGGAAGCCACATGAAGTGAGATAAATGGAGTACGTACAAGAAGAGAAGAGGTGACAAATATTCCATCAAACCTGGACTGAGGAGTGGTACTCCCTCCGTCTAGGTGTTAAGTCATCTTACGAAAATCAGATATTCCCAAAAAAATTAGGTGTTGTCCATTAACTTCGCATCTCAATCCCCTCCTAGCCTCGTCGCTAGCGAGCGTTGTTACTTACTCTGCCTTGTTATCTCCCCCGGAAACCCAATGCATGGAGCGCAACTACGCGTTGATCAAAATGTGGAAAATTTTATTGAATTCTGTTTTGAGCGGTTGATTGAAATATTAATCGTTGTTCTAGCTAGAAAATGGGTTGTACTTTTAACAAACTATAAATGGGTTGTAGTAAATTCCATTAGAATTCAAAAATAGGCTGTACATTCTTACAAATCGCAAATGGGTTATATTTTCTCTGCCACACACTTGCGGGCCTACTGAGTTGACGCGTACGCAAGGCTTTGTCAAGTTATAGTCAACACATGGTTCTAGCAGCAGTGGCCGTTGGATGTCCATCCAACGGATGTCATGCTTCTTCTTCAATCTCGGATATTCTTGCTTCAGCCGCCCAAAAAATGATTTCTCCTCCTGACATCTGGGGCGCACTGTTTCGGAGGCTGACCTATGGGCCTACTAAGTTGACGCGTACCAAGGGCTTTGTCAACTTAGTCAATATAAACGATTCTAGCTGCAATGACCTTATGATGTCTATCCAACGGCCGCCGTACTTCTTCAACCTCTGGTCTTCTTGCTCCAGCCGCCCAAACCAGCGCTGGTCGTGCCACATGCTCCTGCCTCCCGTGTCCGGCTGTGCTGCCACTGCTGGCCATGCCATCCCTCTATACTCACCCACACCTCATGTTATTCTCCAGCGACGGCAGCCTCACACCGCAGCCGAAGCAGTCAACCCAGGTACTCCCCTCCACGTGGGCATCCACTGTCGCGTCTTCCCTGGCTCTGCGTCGTTCCCTTCCTAGGCCTCGCCTTCATCCACCGCCTTGGTGCTCTCAGCGCAGCGTGGTCAACGTGGTCAACGAAGGACAGCCATCGGAAGAGGACTTTAGGCGGTGAGGCTGTCAGTTGGACCCACCAGTTACATCTTGGAACACAAGGAAGTGCCTCCTTATTACTCGCAAAATAAAAACGATTCCTCCCCCTGACAGCTGGGACCGACCAACTATATCTTCGCACGCAAGGAAGTGTGTCCTTATCCTCCCTGACCACTGGGACCCACCCGGTCAAAGCGTACATAGCGTTGTCTGTCTGGTCACGAACGTGTACGTACATATTGGTCGATCGGTCTCTCCGCAAGTATGAACCATGGTCGAGTAAGTAGCGGCATGTGTCGTTGCAGAGCACCTGACATAGCAGTTCATGCGGTCCCGTCTAAGTCCTGTACACGTACGTACAGCCACAGAGTAAAAAATATGACCACGTACGTACATACGGGCGGGGTCTCGAGCGTGTACTCGCGCATATATATGGACGGCCAGGGCTTGTGTACATGGAGAGGCAATAGATGGCAGCAACGGCGTCCTGTTCATCGGGCAGTGAACCGGCTGGGTCGGAACGGAGAAACAAAATCATGTTCATCGAGAGGCAACCGACTGGGTCGGAATGCATCCTGTTCAACGGGAGCCAACCGACTTGGACGGAACAGCCGAAACGGGGTCTGGCGTACCGCAGAATGGAGGAGACGGCCTTCTGTTCGACCGGCCATGGTCGAAACGGGATCCTGTTCATCGGGAGGGGTCTGGCGTACCACAAAACGGAGGAAACAGACTTGTGTTCGAGTGCCTACGGTCGAAACGGGGTCCTGTTGATCGGGAGGGGTGTGGCGTACCGCAAAATGGAGGAAACGGACTTGTGTTGGAGCGCCTACGGTCGAAACGGGGTCATGTTCATCCACCGTCTACTGCCTCGCTCCAGCCTCCACGGGCTACTGTTCATCCACCGTCGACCTCCTCCAGCCTCCACGTGCAACTGTTCATCCACGGTTACTGTTCATCCAGCCCACCGGCTGCTGTTCATAGAGCCTCCACGGGGTCCTGTTCATCCACCTCCAACCGGCTGGGGTGCGGCGGCCTCCTCGGGGTCATGTTCATCTAGCGGCAAGGGCCTACTACCACGGGGTCCTGTTCATCCAACCCCCACCGGGAACTGTTCATCCAAAGCCAACCAACCGGCTCGACTCACCACGTCTCGACTCGTTCTACGTACAGCGCGCACGGTAGCAACGGTCACTGTTCATCGAGAGGCAACCCAACACTGGTTGGCTACGTCTCGCATGGGGTATCGATCGGCTTCAGTAAGCAGCAGCAGTGATCGATCGCTCGGGTTCAGTTAGCAACAACAGCGAAGGAATTGCTCGGGTTCAGTCAGCAGCGAATGAATCGCTCGGGTTTAGTTGACAACCAAGGGATCAATCGCTCGGATTCAGTAACGTGCGATTGCTCCGAGTTCAGTTAACCAACGCCTCGCACACACGCGCGTACACGAGAGAAACACGCAAACCACAGTGCATCGCTCGGCTCTGACCACCCACCGTAACCGGGAACTCCGCGATATTTTCCTCGCCCTCGCTTCTACCATGATTTTTTCTGTCATAGACGGCCCACAGAATGTCATGCAGCTGCATCTCCGGCCCGCCCAGGACGAAAAGCCCATTTTCTGTCATGATTTTTTGTCATAGAAGTAGGATCCCACCACATCTATGATGATACCGGGTTTTCACAATTATCGTCGTAGAAGTGTCATAAGCATGACAGAAAAATCCGTTCGGCCAAAATGTCATGGATGTGTCTTTTTTTTGTAGTGTATGCTATTCAATGCCCCTCCGATCTTGAGCATGAATATGTTTTGTTAGTAGTTACTTGTTTTCTTGAGGACATGGGAGAAGTCTTGTCATAAGTAATCATGTGAATTTGATATTCGTTCGATATTTTGATGATATGTATGTTGTGATTCCCTTAGTGGTGTTATGTGAACGTTGACTACATGACACTTCACCATCTTTGGGCCTAAGGGAGTGCATTGTGGAATAGTTAGTAGATGTGGGTTGCTAGAGTGACAGAAGCTTAAACCCTAGTTTATGCGCTATTCCGTAAGGGGCTGATTTGGATCCATATGTTTAATGCTATGGTTAGATTTTATCTTAACTCTTCTTTCATAGTTGCGGATGCTTGCGAGAGGGGTTAATCATAAGTGGGAGGTTTGTTCAAGTACGAACAGCACCCAAGCACCGGTCCACCCACATATCAAATTATCAAAGTAGCGAACGCGAACCAAACCAACATGATGAAAGTGACTAGATGGAATTCCCGTGTGTCCTCAAGAACGGTTTTCTTACTATAAGAGACTGTTCTGACCTGTCCTTTGCTATAAAAAGGATAGGGCTACCGTGCTGCACTTATTGTTACTATTGCTACTTATTGCCCATTACAAATTATCTTGCTATCAAACTATCTGTTACCGACAATTTCAGTGCCTGCAGACAATACCTTGCTGAAATCGCTTGTCATTTCCTAATGCTCCTCGTTGGGTTCGACACTCTTACTTATTGAAAGGACTACGATTGATCCCCTATACTTGTGGGTCATCAGCGGTTGCTCTCGGGTAGTTTTAGAGGAGAGAGCTGGGGTCAGGAGAGGCGATAGGGCTAAGGGCATGTACTATGGATGTCCTTGCGGTGTTGGGGGAAGGGGATTAGCTTCAGTGCAAGCCGGATGTGGCCTCGGGTGCGCATGTGGGCAACACGCGCTCGGCCTCGACAAAGGAAGAAGATGACCAGCTAGTGAGCTGGGCTGGCTCGGCCACCCTGGACCAAAAGGTAAGAGTGCACTCTCTCTTATCTTTTTATTTTTTTTATTTTTCTTAGAGGCAAAAATGTCAAAGAAACGCCCAGACAGCAGTCAAATGGCTTTGACTGGACGAAATTTGCACGAAAGAGTATTTCTATAAGTGCAACTAACGACAGAGGGACAAATTTGAGCATGCTTCAAAATTAGGGGCAAATATGAGTAGTGATTTCGAGTTAGGGGCACAAATGCAAATGTCCCTTGTTAAATATACAAGGCAATTACAAACGAATATAGTCACTTGCAGGAAATTCGCCAGAAACATCCTTCAAATGGTTCACCTAATTTCTCGTTTGTTGTTTTTCTATCGCAATTATGAAATGTGGAAAGGCCGGAGCATAAAAAAATCTCAAACTCCATTTATCTGCTCAAGCAAATGGTTATGTGTTGCCAAAGGCAGCTATGGGAATGATCATCGTCATGGCAAATACCAACATAGTATAAACATAATCATTTTGCAGACAGTTGAGGAAATAAATCCTTCAAAATTTTTACTTAACTTTTGGGTTGTAGTTGGTCTCTACACCAATGGGACAATAGGTCATCTAGTAAATAGCAATAGGACACATACTGCAAACCACCTAGAAAGGAGTACAAAGCATAAAGCCACCACTATTGCGACATCATTAGAAGTTTACCACCACTTTTTTTAAAGATAAAAATCACCAAAGGCAATGCTAAACTTTTAGAAAGCACCGATTGCCCCTGATTGTGAACATTGGGGCCCGCCTACGAGGCTGACGTGGCAAGGGGTAGACAACGCTGACTGATAGACACTACGACGCGTTTGGTTACTGCTCAGGTAACGTAATCGGTTTCGGTATGGGGAAGCGTTGCTTCCGATTCTTTTTTACGGGATACTGGCTTTGTTTGGTTTGTTCGGTTTCGCCCGGTTTGCTAATCACCCTTCGCTCGGCTGGTTTGGACTTTGCGAAGCCGCGTATCGGAAATCGCTGCTGCCGAAAACATAGCACGCAAACCAAACGCAGTGTACTATTTTCGAAAAGCGTGGGGATCAGAAACCACACCATTTTCGCTGAACCAAACGCGTCGTAAATTGGATGTGAGGCCCACCCATCAGCTACCTTCTCTCTCTCTCTGTCTCTCTGACCAATCTCCACTACCTATTGACTCATCACCTTCCGCCACAACTCGTGAAGCCGGAGGTTGATGCTCCAGCCCGCCCCAGTGCACAGAACCGGAGACCCTTCTCCGTGGATGAATCCACCGCCATCGTCCTATGCTTACATGTGTGGGTGCCCTCCCGTTACTCGAACGCGTCGCCCGGTAGGCATGGGAGCCGAGCCGACACGTCGTGGTCGCATGCACCACCTGGTAGAGAGAGTTCGTCGTCCCAGAACAAGTCTCGAAGAATGGAATGGTCGTGGCGCAACACTATGATCATGGAGGACAAAGGTATTTGTGAGGCGCCCAACTCGAATCCCTCCCGAGCCGACATTGCGAGCGCCTTGTCGATGCCGCCTCTACCCGTCGAAGATGAGCTTGTAGCCACCATACCAGCCACCGCGGGTGAGCTGTCATCAAGGGATGCCTACCAACCGCCCCTGATGAAACCGGGGGGGTGTCCAGTTGATTTGAGCAAACAGGTATTAAGAGGATGCGCTGATTTTGGGTTCTGAGGATCGGCTGGACGCCATTAACGTCCCGAGGTGGTCAACACCTCATCATTGGCATTTCTCATCAGGTGGCGCACTCTGCTCCCGCGGGTGCGATGAGCGCTGAATCGAACCGAGCTAGGTAGGTGGTAGGGACAATGTGGGTTCCAGCGATGGAGGGCTACAAGATGGAGTACTCGGCGATGATGATGCATGGGAGACAAAATGGATGCACTGGCCCAAGCTCACCTCATCCAACCCCGACACGCTCGTGACCGAGGCCAACGTCCTAGAGGTCTACACGAAGTCTGGCATCGCAGCCAAGTTGTTTGAGGAAATCCCCACGCAGGACCGATACGTCTCCAACGTATCTATATATTTGAAGTACTCATGCTATATTCACATCAATTGTATATGATTTTGATGCACTTTAATATTATTTTTATTGGACTAACATATTAATTAGTGCTAGAGCCAGGTGTTATTTTCTGCATGTTTTTCATTTACTAGAAAATCCACATTTGTGGAGCTAAAAAATGCACAGGGATTTACGAGGATTTATTTTGGAAAATAAGAGACTAAGGGGACCCGGACCAACCCAGAGAGGAGCTCCACAGGCTCAAGATGGCCTCCACACGTGAACACCCCCTATCCATGGGGTGGGCCCTTTTGGGGGCTATGGAGGTCGGTTGGGGTTTCCCTTTGGAGGGTATCTTGCACCGGAAGTTGAGGAACCGCCATAAGTTTTTTAGATTTCCAGACTTACGGATCTCCCGGGGTCAATAAAACGGTGAAAGCTCTCAGATTTCAGCGCAGAGAGACAAAGAAAATTCCAATATCCAATCTCGGGGGAGGCTCATGCTCCCGGGAGGCCAAGAACACCATGGACGAAAGGGGGAAACTTTCTCCCATCTAGGATGAAGGCCAAGTAAGAATAAGAAGAAGGAAGGGCCTCTCTCCCCCTCTTTCCCGGTGGTGCCAGAGTGCCGCCGGGGGAATCATCATCAACTCCGCCGTCTCCATCAACATTTCCATCACCTTACTACCTCTCTATACAATGATCCACTCTCCCACAAACCTCTGCAATCCCTACTTGAACTTGGTGTTTGATGCTTATATATATATATATATATATATATATATATATATATATATATATATATATTATTTACCGATGGTCTATTGCATCTCTATTATGTCTGAGTAGATTATTTTTGTCCTATGGTTAATTGGTGAATTGCTATGGTTATTTCGAGTTGCATGTTGTTATGTTGATGTCCTTTGGTGCCCATCATATTAGCACGCGTGGATCACACCTTAGGGCCAGTAATATGTTGATAGGACCATGCATACGATAGCCGGAGTGACAGAGTTACCTTGCCACACCATAGAAATTGATGCATATGGGATGAAGGGGAACAATATATCTTAATGCTATGGTTGAGTTTAACATAATGCGCGTGTTAGTATTTGTGGATGCTTGCTAATAATTTCAATCATAAGTACGTATGATTCCAAGTAAGGATAGTATGTTAGTAGAGGCCTCTCCCACATATAAAACTGCAATGATGACGATCGGTCTAGTAACTTAACTAATTGCCTAGGGACAATTCCGGATATCCTACCACCTCTTTTTTCATACTCGCTATCTTTATTTTATTGTAATTTTACTTAAACAACACATAACTTTTATTTTGAAGTTCTTTATTGTCTTGCAAAGCTACCCTTTCTTATCTGCAAAGTAGTTATAGTTTTATTTTCTATGTAAAGCAAACACTTAGTGTACGTAGGATTGTATCAGTGGCATATAGGACCCGAGAGAATATTAATCTACCTTTAGCTCCTTGTGGGTTCAACACTCCATACTTACCACCTCCATCATGGGAAAGTGCTACGACAATTCGTTGCACGGAGGGATTATCAAGGACCTCGTCAAGGGAGGTTCGTCGAGTGTCATCGAGCCGCCCTTTGCCGCCACCATCGCGGGTGTGCCTGCAGGAGGTGGTGGGCATCGAGCTTGTGCATCACATGGGAGGGGTAGACGAGCCTTGCGGGGAAGAGCACCATGTTGTTGAGCAACATTACACTCCCGCTGCCGCTGAATACCAAGGACATGGTGCTCGCCATGCTGCATGAGAACCAGGACCGCCACGACGTTGCGTGGGAGGTGAAACGGGAGGATTGCGAGAGAGAGAGAGGAGAGAGAGAGAGACGGGTGGCCCCTGTGGACTGTGGTCATCTTTAACGCCTTGGCCCTTGGCGGTTAACAACCGTCACCTCCGCGGCCAGCCCTTTGCCACGTTTGAATCAGCGTCAAGTGACGTTCAATGCTTTTGGCAAAATTTTAACGTCGGTGTCTTTTTTTTGACAAAAAGAAAATGGGTGATTTTTCTACTAATGTCACCATGATAGTAATGGTTTTATGCTTTTTACTCCTGAGAAGCAATCTCTACAAGTCACATTGCTTTCAGGATAATGGGTGAGAGACATGCCACTGAACCAACAGACTTCAATTAGGCATTGTTTGCTTAAGAGAACAGCATGCAACAAACCCACGTGACCCCTGTCCAGTTGATAAACTAAACATATCGATCGGGTTTCTCCACGAACTTAACATACAGATTGCCAGTGATTTTTCCCTTA
Organism: Triticum aestivum; assembly: GCF_018294505.1. NCBI lineage: Eukaryota > Viridiplantae > Streptophyta > Magnoliopsida > Poales > Poaceae > Triticum > Triticum aestivum. The sequence goes on along the minus strand of NC_057802.1, from coordinate 300,557,071 downwards.
CGCTTCGAAGGACACAGACGTAGTAGTACTGATTAATTAATGCGTCTTTCGAATAATCAGTGGAACCTTCATGATTAGCACCTACCAATCGTATCAATCAAACAAAGATGTTGCTAATACGTAATTGTGAGCCTGGTTTCTTCAACAAACAACTACTAGTACGTAGCATATAGCTATCTTTGACTAACCGAATACTGTCAAAAAGAAAGAAAGAACTGTGAGAAAAAAATTCTTTGACTACTCAAAAATCACAGATTAACTCTAAGTGCACATGTGAACCAACATGTGGTTGGATGGTTAGAGGGACCGGTATCCCCAGCCCATCAGGGTTCAAGTCCTGGTGCTTGCATTTATTCCTGAATTTATTGCAGGATTTCCGGCGATGCGCATTCAGTGGGAGGAGACGTTCCCGTCAATGACGAGGTGCCTATGGTGCTTCCTAAATTTGAAAATGATATGCCGGCTCAATCTTTCGGGGGTGCTTATAGGGGTGAGTGTATGCGCGTGTATATGTTGCGTCTGTACTGTGTTAAAAAAAACTCTAAGTGCACATTATTTTAGTTGTGAGACTGCAATTACAAAATAGTCAAAGCGATCATTTATGTGTCGATGTTTTTCAATGTCCTAAAATCAAAATTTCAGTCACAAAGCTACCGGGCATCGTCTGAGTCCAAATTTGATGTCAAATTCTTTTTTTTTTTCTGAGGAAGTCAAATTCTTCGGTTGTATGGTGCCGATGTGCGTTACTTGCGTGCTGCGCAGTATTTTGGAAGTATGCAATTTATCACCATGTCTCCAGACTCCAGTAGCCTCCGTGATGTAAAAGCTTCGCAAAGAAAAGAAAAAAAACGTATGAATGGCTTCCACGCTGAACCCTAAGAATTGACAGTAGGCCCCTTGACGGAATTAATATTCCTGGACCCACGCGTCATACACAAACCATCAGTTCCCATACAAGTCTCTGGTACACGCAGCGCGGCCAATCCCCCTCTCCCCTCCCTCCCGTCGATTTTGTCTTCCTCTCCACTTCTCTCCCACCCCTCTCTCTCTGCTACGCCTACGCTCCACTCTCTCCTCCCGTCCCGCCGTTGCAGACGCATCCAACCTTCTCCTCTCGCCTCCCCCACCCAGTCACCCCTAAGGGCTTGCCCTTGCTGCGGGGGAGAGATACGCGCGCCCACCGTCCCCGGCGGCTGCGGGGAGCTAGCGCGTCACTGCCCGCGCCCAGTCGCCGTAGAGGCGGAGGCGCTTGTCGGGGGGAAACACCACCCTGGCCGGGCTCCTTTCTCGTGGGCGCCTCCGGATTTGCTAGGTTGTGGCGCCGGGTGCGGAGCCATGTCGCAATCTCAGTCTCAGTCCCAGTCTCAGTCGCAGACCAACTGGGAGGCGGATAAGATGTGAGGATATCTTCTAAAATCCTTGGTTTGTTGCATGCTTCCTTGTGTTGATTCGTGGAGTTCTGCGGTCACGGTGCTTCCTGGGCGAGCATTGTGATAGATCAGTACCTGCGAGCAGCGAGCGAGAGGGGAATATCGTTTTGTGGGAGCTCCTATTTCTCAGCGGTTCCCATTTAGCTCCTCTTTTCCGGGTAGGCTCAGCTTAGCGAGTAATTGCAGGCACGATTTGTGTCCTGTTTGCATACAATTAATTCACTTCCCGACTAGACTGTCTGTGTAAGTTTGTATTAGTGATTTTAGTATACAATTAATTTCGTTCCGAAGCTTAGGTTTTGATAGAGTGTGCGATTTTTGTCAAAATCTATTGTGAAACGATGAATTTTTTTAGTACTTCTCTATTAATTGGTAATATTTTCACGAGGGCTGCACTTTTGAACACGAAGTAGCTTCGTTATTTCAGGAGGTTGCAGTTTCACAAGCCTACTGATGATGATTCTCTCGCAAAGAAAAGCCTAATAATGATAATATTTTCTTCCGAAAAGGAGGCTGGGACCCCCGGCCTCTGCATAAAAAATGATGCACACGATCATTTTTATTAAATTATTCAACAAAGCCTGCAAGAACAAGGGGATGTTCAGAGTTGTACTAATTATCGTAGAATTAAGCTGATGAGCTATACAATGAAGCTCTGGGAGAGAGTCATTGAGCACCGCTTAAGAAGAATGACAAGCGTGACCAAAAATCAGTTTGGTTTCATGTTTGGGAGGTCGACCATGGAAGCCATTTTCTTCGTACAACAACTAACCTATTGAGAGATACAGGTAGCAAAAGAAATACATGCATATGATGTTCATTGACTTGGAGAAGGCCTATGGTAAGATACCGCGGAGTGTCATGTGGTGGGCCTTGGAGAAACAAAAGTCCCAACAAAGTACATTACCCTCATCAAGGACATGTACGATAATGTTGTGACAAGTGTTCGAACAAGCGATGACGACACCGATGACTTTTCGATTAGAATAGGACTGCACCAGGGGTCAGCTTTGAGCCCTTATCTTTTTTGCTTTGGTGATGGATGAGGTCACAAGGGATACACAAAGAGATACCCCATGGTGTATGCTTTTTGCGGATGATGTGGTGCTATTCGATGATAGTTGGACAGGGGTTAATAGGAAGTTAGCGCTATGAAGACAAACCATGGAATCGAAAGGTTCAGGCTTAGTAGAACTAAAACCGAGTACATGAGGTGCAATTCTAGAAATACTAGGCACGAGGAGGTTAGCCTTGATGGGCAAGTGGTGCCTCAAAAGGACACCTTTCGATATTTGGGGTTGCAAAAGGATGGGGATATTGATGAAGATGTGAACCATCGAATTAAAGCCGGATGGATGAAGTGGCGCCAAACTTCTGGCGTTCTCTGTGACAAGAGAGTGCCACAAAAGCTAAAAGACAGGTTCTATAGGACGTCTATTCGACCCGCAATGTTGTATGGCGCTGTGTGTTGGCCGACTAAAAGGTGACATGTTAAACAGTTAGGTGTAGCGGAGATGCGCATGTTGAGATGGATGTGTGACCACACCAGGAAGGGCCGGGTCCGGAATGATGATATACGTGATAGAGTTGGGGTAACACTGATTGAAGAGAAGCTTGTCCAACATCGACTGAGATGGTTGGGGCATATTCAACGTAGGCCTCCAAAAGCTCCAGTGCATAGCGGACGGCTAAAGCATGCTAATAATGTCATGGTAGGTCGGGGGTAGACCGAACTTGACATGGAAGGAGTCCGTAAAGAGAGATCTGAAGGACTGGAGTATCACCAAAGAACTAGCCATGGACAGGGGTGCGTGGAAGCTTGCTATCCTTCTGCCAGAACCATGAGTTGGTTGCGAGATCTTATGAGTTTCAGCTCTAGCCTACCCCAACTTGTTTGGGACTAAAGACTTTGTTGAAACTTTGTTGTTGGTGTTGTATTCAACGAAGCCTGACAAAAAGAATACATCGATCAACCTGAAGCCATCTCGATTGTGGCTGCTGTCGCTACCCCACAAGCTCAATGATGGGAGTGGCCATGATTAGGGCCATGTGTCCTGACCTCTCAGTGAAGCCCCACCATCTAGATCCGGAGGCCTCACCAAGCTGCCCAACAGCGAGCCGGGAGCACAAACCGGTCCAATAGACCCTCATGCACCGCATGCGCATGCTTTGGAAGCCGTCGCCGTCTTCAGGACAGGGACCATGCATAACCCTCACCGGCCCTGCCGTTGACATCGCCACGACGCCAAATAGTGCGACCACTCTGCATGCGTCTGTTGCTGAGACTCGGCTACGCCACGCCGCCGAGACCCGCCGTCGTCGATGTGGTAGATGCAACACCGCTCCATCTCATGGCTCCTCTAGCCAGCACCTGCTCCAAACCGATGCCCCTCGAGAAGTCAACACGGTTTTCACCGGCAGTCGCACCACTCCAAACCCGCAGCTGACTAGATCCGTGCGGAGCCGCGCAGCGAAGGTGCACGCAGCCGCCGGAACACCGACAATGGGACTCCAGCTGCCCCTCACTGGCCCTATGCGCCGCTGGCCGACCAAGAGCCACACCGACGAAGGATCTGGGCAAGGATCAGATCCACGGCCCACCGCCACCAACTGTCGCCAAAGAAGCACCAGACCATGGAGGCGACAACCACCGCAACACAACTAGGGCCGCCTGCCCTGGCCGTCGCGCACGATCTCCCCACAGGCACTTCCCTAGCCGCACCATTGGGTCACCGCCGCGAACCACCACCCAGGCACCTTCAGCGCCTTGCCGCCGCCACCGCGGCCAACACCGGCGACAACGGCGGTAGGGGAGACGCCTAGGTTGGGGGGCTTCTGGCGGCGCTAGGGTTGGGCCCCCGGCGTCGCCCTGGGGAGCCACGCGAGGAGCGTTTTTTTCTTTTTGACGAGGCCCTCTATATTGTGGCCACGCCTACTAATGATGATTGGTGGTAATTATTTGTGGTTCATGTGTAGTAGGTTGCTACCTAAATATTTTATGTGAATAGTAAAAGGTCACAATTTTTAAAGCGCTAGTATAGAACACATTAGGACTTGCTTTTTAAGCTTCTAGCTCATCATTAATTTGTTATTGAGAATGTGAGAACATAAAATAAAGTTAATGCAGTAGCATTCCTCGTTTTCTAATGACAGTTTACTTGTGAATTCGAACTTATCTGGTTCAAACTTCAACACCCATTTCACAAAACTAAACGATTGATTGTCTAATAACACAGGTTGGATGTCTACATATATGACTATTTTGTGAAGAGAAATTTGCAGGAAACTGCAAAAGCCTTCCAAACGGAAGGGAAGGTTTCACCAGATCCAGTTGGTATGTACCTCTCAGCAAGTTGACATGAAGCTATTTTAGTAAGTAGGTTTTAGTTTCCCCATATCGAGTGCTACTGTTCACTTTCTGCGGTTATCTTTCTCATAGCAATTGATGCTCCTGGTGGCTTCCTTTTTGAATGGTGGTCGGTATTTTGGGATATATTCATAGCAAGAACAAATGAGAAGCATTCAGATATTGCAGCATCATATATTCAGGTATGTACCTTTGCTCTTTCTTTCTGTAATATATTATCCACTTCATGGGTAAAACTTAAAAAACCTGGTTCTAAAAGGAAAAATGGGAAATACCACAATGATGTATTGTTTCATTTTTGTACCACCAAAATATCACAGAGAACAGGATTGTATCACTTCCGCTAGTATGACGTGGCCAGCTATAGTATAGATCTGCCAAATTTGACCCTTCTATTACCTTCCTTCCCAAAGCTTCCTATTCCCTACACTGATCTGAGCTCTGTTTCTTCTCCTGTCCACTACTCTGAGCTTTAACACCTAATTCTCTCTCCTATTAGCTTCTTGATGCTACTCTTTTCCCCAAGCTTGTGACTTACTCTTCTTACTCCCCAAGTTTGCATCTTTCTTCTTGTTTCTTCATCTGTCAATTGGTTAAAATTTCTTTTTAAGAACATTTCGATTGGGTAAATAGGCTTCAACTTTTGTTAATGTTTAAGAAATTTCAAGGCCGCCTCCTCTGGAAGGATACAACTGGGATCGCGGTGGGTACATTACACATTACACCGCATCAAGCCCATCAGTTAAAAATATCAGAGGAACCATGAAATTTGAAAAATTATGAAACATAAAATAAAACTAGAAAAATCATATTTTCATGTAAATTTTAGGAGAACCCATAGAAGTTCATACAAATGAAGCTATACTTTATTGTGCCCTGTCAGACTCAGTTAGTGAAAGCAAGGGAACATCAACATGAGCATCAGCAACAACAGCAATCTCAGCAGCAAACTCAGCAACAGCAGCAGCAGAACCAACAACAACAACAACAACACCACCACCACCAACAGCAGCAGCAACAACAACAACAACAGCAACACCAACAACAGCAACACCAACAACACCAACACCAACAGCAACAATCTCAGCAGCAGCAACAATCTCAACAGCATCAACAAATACAAATGCAGCAAATGTTGTTACAGAGAGCTGCACAGCAGCAGCAGCAGCAGCGTAGAGATGGTTCTCATCTTCTTAATGGCACTGCAAGTGGGCTTTCTGGAATTGATCCTTTAATGCGACAAAACCCAGCAACTGCGAATGCTATGGCAGCAAAAATGTATGAGGAGAGGTTAAAGCTCCCTTCTCAAAGGGATTCTCTGGATGAGGCATCATTGAAGGTATCACTCCTACTTGATCTTGTTTCTTATGTTTTGGTTGATTCCTCGCGAAAGTAACAGTATTTGGAAATGCACTAAGCACGGCATGAGGGTGGCGCCTAGTGCCTAGTCACTGACTAGCTGGGTTAGGTAGCCTCCTCGGCGGGCAAGGTTGGATGGGTGATCCTGGTGCCTAAACACCGCCTAGGTGGGGTAGAAACCCCTTTATAGAACAGTGAAAATCAGTAAAATGTTTTTTTGTATTGTGAAAATTCCAGGTGCAGCAAAGGTATGGGGAAAATGCTGGCCAAGCACTTGATCCAAACCAAACGTCGTTGAAAGCAGCCGCAGGCGGACAATCTTCCGGGTAATTTCTGAACTTGTAGATTATGTGTGCATTGACAAGCTTGCATGAGACGGTAGACCATGGAAATGAGGGAAAACAATAAATGGTTATGAGTGCACAGTTCTTGTTGGAGAGCTCTTCTTTGCATTATATCCAGGGCTGGGATTTGTCCTTTCTCTGTAGCACGATTGCCATCTTTGTGATCGAACAGGCACATAAAACATTCAGCGCAAGGTGCATTCGAGAATTTACCTTACTAGATTGTTTGTCCGGGAAACTTTGTATATCTTTCTTTGTCCAAATTCAGATCATAGTAGCCCTGTAGCATTTAGAAATTTTAATCATACTTTCATTCTGAATTTGTTTTTTTTTCATCGATTGATTGTACCTCGAGGATCAACGAATGTGACACTTCTGTTTTGTGATATTGCTATGAAGTGGTTTTGTCGACGCGACAGCGCCTTGAGGATGAAGTCCCAGATAGAGGATGTTTTAATGTATTTCTTGCTTAATCTTAATGGTCGCAATCGGCCTCTTTATGTCAGGTCGTCCTCACAAATACGGAGAAGATCAGTATACTGCCGAACATGCCTAACTATCACTCCCTCCATTCCAAATTAATTGAAGTTCTAACTTTTCTCTAAGTCAAACTTCTTCAAATTTGCCCAAGTCTATCTACGGATCTAAATTAGTCTACTTATATCTACTCCCTCTGTCCCTATTTACATGGCGCACATGTATTTTGAGGTTTAATTTTCGCCATCAATTTGACCAACAAATCATAGGTTATAGGTCACAAAATTACGCTGTTATTAAAATGTACTCCCTCCGTCCCGCAATATAAGATCGTTTTTCAAGCTATGTTAGCTTGAAAAACGATCTTATATTGTGGGACGGAGGGAGTAGTTTCCAATGGTGTAATATTAATGACATATACTTTATATATTGTGGGTGAAAGTTGAATCACCGATAATGAGCGCGCCATGAGGGATGGAGGGAAAAAATATACTTTTTGTACTATATATATGACGTAAATATTGGCACAATTTTCTATAGACTTGATCAAATGAAGATAAGTTTGAATTAGGAAAAGCTAGAACTCAATTAATTTGGAATGGAGGGAGTAGATTAGTATACGGGACAAAAATCCTTATTTATAGAAATTAATATACTCATTTTACTTTTATGTTTTGATTGGGAGGGTACATATCTTTCTGTTGCTACAGGACACACAACCGTTCACATCGCACTCTTTTCTTCACATGACTGCTATAGGTTATGTTTAGAATTTAGTGCTTTGCAGTGTTGTTGTGGATAAGCAGCAGACAACTGTTGTGTTCTGTAGCACTGTAAGGTTACAGTTTTTGATTACGTAGAAGGTATGTTACTTCGTTTAGTAGTGGAAGTACCATGAGTCCATGACCTGTCATGACTCATGAATCATGATTGGGCCTTAGAGTAAAAATGCTAATCAAACCATAAGGAATAACTGTTCATGTTGGCTCATGCAAATAAGATATGGTGCATTTGCTTTCAAATAGTATTGAAATTTTACCTTTGATAGGCAAATTTTGCATGGAACTGTTGGTGGATTGTCAGGTGCTCCGCAACAGGTTCAGGCAAGAAGCCCACAAATGCCTATTCAAGAACAGGTTACATATAGTTTTCCCACTGCTTCTCGTAATTATGCCCAGTGCCAAAACTAGATAGAGAAGAGCGGGCCTCATCAGTTTTAGTTTCTTATCTGCTATCATATTTTATTCTTTACAGAGTATCAAAACTGAGATCAATCCAGTTTTGACACCCAGAAGTGCAGGTCCCGAGGGATCATTCATTGGTGTCCAAGGTAATATTTTTGTCCAGCTTATTGCCTGGATTTGCTGCCATGTCAGTTAACTATTCAAACCTCAGCTTACACTATTTTCTTACTCAAACTGTTTTTAGTGCTTGGTTTGCTAAGCTTAATTCAGATGTCATTTTAAACAGGATCTAGTCAAGGTGGAAGCAATTTGACTCTGAAAGGTTGGCCACTCACGGTACGTTTTATCTTATGACCACACTTTATTCCTTATCGTGTATGTGCTCTGCTTATGATTTATGTTCCTATTGCGGATTCGGTTTTGGCTGTTCATATGCATAGGGGTTGAGGCACATGCTCGATGCGGCTGCATAATGCAGGGGCACAGTTATATTATTTAAACAAATAATTTAGTTTTCATAGATCTGCAATTGTAGCCCCTCCTTTTTCTGGTGACGTATGATAAACCCTTGCCAAGTGCAGATGCTCCAGGAATATTTAACTTTCTAACATCAACTATTTTTCTTTCTGCGTGGCACTCTAGTAGAGTGCTAGATGCGCAATGTGTACTTGCACCTGAAGATCCACTTTGTGAACGCTTGCAACATGGAGGGGTTTGTGATATTCCATTAACCGATACAGTACAAAATATTGAAATCTAGTGCTCATGAGGTTCAACTCAGTAACCCGCAACCGGATCGGTTTGTTCTCGGCAGTAGCCGAACCACTGCTGGGTGGACTTGGTGGCCATTCTGAACGAAAATGCCAACGTCTCCACATACCTTAATGGTTGCACTGCTTGAGGAAGCCTGTGATTTTTTTGCCTACTGACCTAGCTCTTGTTCGTTACTTGTTGCCCTCTTGTTGCCAGTTTCTAGTTCTGTTACTGATTCTGGGGTATCCTTAGCAAGCACATTTTTGCAGTTTGTGAACAATGAATTCTTTGGGCTGTTATGCAGCGCACATGTGCATTCAGCAGTTGGGGAAGCAACAAACAATTTGTGTACTTTCCGAGTATACTCTAAACCACGTGATTGACATTGATTGCTCTAACATGGGTGCTATCTTGCAAATTCTGTTGTAACATATACACCTTTTACTTACCAGGGCCTCGACCAGCTTCGCTCCGGTATCCTGCAGCCGAAGTCATTTATTCAATCTCCGCAACAACAATTTCAACAGCTCCAGTTTCTGAATCCACAACAGCAACACCAGCTTTTGATGCAAGCGCAGCAAAACATGGCTTCCCCTACAGTTAGTGATGTTGATACCAGAAGATTAAGGATGCTTCTTAACAATAGAAATATGGCCATGGGGCAGGATGGGCAGACAAACAGTGGTGGGGATATTATTCCAAATATTGGTTCTCCTAGCCAAAGTGGTGGATCACGTACAGATATAGACATGCTAATAAAGGTATGTTCTATGACGTCCTACCTGTCAGGGGCTAATTTTCTGCAGCTAATCACGGGACTGTCTATTTGATAATCGACTGAAAATGAGTTCACCTTCATTCAACTTTTTCAACCGCTGACAAGCAGATAACAGCTACAAAGAACTACCAACCAAAAATACATGTAATGAATACTGTATTTGATGTACATGACTACTGTAACAACAGTAGTACTAGAATAGTAAACCCATGTGAATAAAAAATACGATTGAAACAGTGTGGAATGCTTGTGAGGAGAATGCTTATACCAAACATACATAAACAAAATAAATAAACACCCACAATACATACTATTGGTTTGGAGGGAGTGCTATTACCCTACATACATGAACAAACTGGGAGTTCAATCACAGCACGTGATTGGACAGACAAAACATTCGAGTGGAGCCAAATTAAAAATCAGTCGATTGAAATTAGCAATTCTGAATCCATAATATAAGCTTTTCTTTATGAGGTATTATATTTACCTAGTTGAAGCCATAATGAGGCTTATGGTGTTCTTAGTTTCTTACTCCCTCTTTCTGAATAAGACGTTCTTAAGTTTGACCAAGTTCATACAAAAGAAAAATCGACATCTACAATACCAAATAAATATGTATGTGCGTGTATAAATCTGAACCAAAACATACATGTTTTCGTAGTGTATGTATGTGGTATTTTAGAAGGTGATAATTTTACTGTAAACTTGGTCAAACTTAAAATTTTAACTTAGGAGAAAACTAATACGCCTTATATTTTTGGAAGGAGAGAGTATTATATAGAGACTGTATTCCCAGTTTGTTTACAGAAGGATGGAACACGAGCATCCTAGCCAAATGGCACATCTACTCAGAACTGATCAAAATGAAACATATTCAGCTTTAGTTTCCATCCATTGGGCCTTTTTACTTGTCCACCACTATTTTCCTTTCATAACATTTTCTTTCATACATTCAAGAACTAAACAGAGAACGATTTCTACTCCTTTATTTTTGTAGACCTTTCCATTCCTTCTGAAGTGCTGCAACTGTTGTACTTTTCTCATCATCTTATCTGTATACTATTACTGCCTGTATGAGTGAAGCTGACCAGGCAAACAATCTTATAAACCAGGAACTGCTGTTGTTCCTTTGATGGCTAAATCTATAACAGAAAAGTTATTTTCTATTATTCTATTAACTATGCTCTTTCTCTCCTTATATGGGTGTTTCTATGTAGTAGAAGAAAATTGCTCATTTACAACAGCAACAGCAGCTTCAGCAATCTACAGTCTCCAGTCAGCAGTCTCAGAGCTCAAATCAGCTTCTCCAGCAACAGGAAAAGCCTGGAGTTGGATGCATGCCTATTGATGGAAGCATACCAAACTCTTTTGTAGTAGCTGACCAAGTATGTTACTGATATCCAAATACAATGTTTCCAGCAGATGATGTTTATATTAATATTTTAAATCTAACATGCTACTGCTTAATTATGCTGCAATGTGGAGTGATGGTCTTAGTGGTTGTAGATATACCTTTGTTTGCCTCTTTATTGAGATATTAACGATAAATCAATCTTATAATGAAGCACGCATCTCATTTCAGTCGCATGTTTTAAATTGGCCACATACAACTACAGTGCTGAGTGCTTAATAAGTGTTAGGATCTCAAGTTTTGGATGGTGTTCTGTGCAGACACATTTGGTAACCTACGATAACTTGACAAGACAATAAGAGCATTTTTTGCTCTTTGTAAAGACATGCTAGCAGTTCTCAGATTTTGCACAGTATATTTGAACTGCAATTGACCATGCTACCTTGCCACTTGTTTTAAGTATTACTCTGATGTTCAGTACGTAATTTCCTATGGAGCTTCAGTTTTTTGTTGTCCTGCGGTTAGTATGCCCCCTTTGAGCTTTCACTATTACTCATGGTTCTGTGATACATCATTTGTCAGAAGATATGGGTAATCATTCCAATTGTTTTAGATTAGTAAATTTGATATTAATTCGATTTTAGTGGTTCAAACACTGACATTGTTCTCTTTGTGGTTCAGGCATCAAAGAAGAGAAAGAAACCTGTCTCCTCTAGTAGAGCTAATAGTTCAGGAACAGCAAATACTGCTGGGCCATCTCCAAGTTCTGCACCTTCGACACCTTCCACTCACACACCAGGAGATGCAATGTCCATGCCACAGCTGCTGCATAATGGTGGTCCATCAAAACCATTGATGATGTTTGGTTCTGATGGCACTGGAAGCTTGACCTCTCCAGTAAACCCACTGGTATTTATACTGTGAAATCAGACATTCTCCTTGGAAAGTGTCATTAGCGCATTGCCTCTGTCAGTGAGATGACAGAAGTTCTTAATTTCAGGGTGATGTGGACCGTTTGCTGGAAGATGGCTCCTTGGATGAAAATGTAGACTCATTTTTATCACAGGAGGATATGGATCCTCGGGAAACCATGGGGCGCTGCATTGATGCCAGTAAAGGTATGTTTTGTTTCCCTCTGATACATGGTTTTTCTTGAGTTGACTCTTTCGCCTGAACAAATAGATTGGCCTACCTGTAACAATCGCCGTATTTCCCACGCATATTCCTTTGGAATGTCATGCGTGGTTCTTGGTTTCAACAAGTTGCAATTCCTTTGTTTCTTTGAGAGAGATTGATTCGCATGATTGTATCTGATAACTTGTTAAATAAAAAAAATGTGTATAGTGTATCTTTTGCAAGATGTAATGCTTTTGAGTCTTTAGTTCTGCTGTAGCTAATTATTATCAGTTTACTAAGCATGCTATCGTACTTGTGGTTATGAGAGCAATACTGTAGGAAAGGACACTTCGGAAAAATAATTTACCGTGTTGTATGTTGTATCACCTTCCCAAAAGCTACTTCCTATGGCCTATTCAGTTTGAAGAGGTTTGGCAGTGATTAAGAGGACTTAGCAGGGAATATAGCTCAATTCCTTGCCAATCGCTCTTAATCCATGGCAATTCCTGCCAAACCTAAAAGCGGCTAGTAGATCCCAAGGGGCGCTTCTGCTGAGCCATCGTTGTGACTTGATCAAGCCCTTCTTGCTCAAAATCCCATTGCAGCACCTGACCAAGCTCAATGTCAATCAAATTTAGAATTCGACATTTCATTACCCCACTATAGCATATTTGCATGCACCTTAAGTTAAATTCTTGCATAACTCCCTTGGAATCAATCACAACATCTTCTAATTTGGCGGAGGATACATCCATTGCTGGTAAGTAGTGAATTGTGATGACAGTAAAGGTGACAGGAAGTGACCGGGTGCCCCCTAGCAGGTGGTGTGCTTTGGGACTAATTGGTTTCTTTGAGCTTAATAGATGGGAGAATAGCTGATTTGGCGAAGAATTAATGTGGATGTGTTTGGTCTGGGATTCATTTGCTACATAGGACAGGAGTATGCTGATAAATGATTCTATATGCCGTGGGGTGCCATGGGCTTGTTTCATTCTACTCGGTTGCAAATTATTTTGATGGGGTGACTCATTGCCCAGTGTCTCTTTATTGCAGGGTCTGGTTTCTCCGAGGTTGCAAAAGCCCGTGCAAGTACAAGCAAAGTTAGCTGTTGCCATTTCTCGTCAGACGGGAAACTGCTCGCCACCGGAGGCCACGATAAAAAGGCATGGACACCAACATAAAAGTAATTGTGAATATACTGGTGCTAAAGAAACTGGAAGCTTATACCTGCTTTTGTATTTTTCAGGCTGTTTTATGGTTTACAGATGCCCTAAACCCCAAATCTACATTAGAAGAGCACTCGATGCTTATTACAGATGTTCGATTTAGCCCAAGCATGACCCGCCTTGCAACATCTTCCTTTGACAAAACTGTGCGGGTTTGGGATGCTGACAATGTATACCTATTTCTAACTACTGTCTCTCTTATGTTTCACAAGATGTCATATACCTTAAAATGCACTGACTAATTAATTGACTATATACAGCCAGATTATTCACTCCGCACTTTCACGGGTCATTCAGCGTCTGTTAAGTCGCTTGATTTTCATTCAAATAAAGAAGACATCGTTTGCTCCTGTGATAGTGATGGGGAAGTGCGCTGCTGGAGCATAAACAATGGTAGCTGTGTGACGTGTGTTAGGGTCTTCAGCGTATGCAGCCCTTTTTCTCTCCCAAACATTTCTTGTTTGTCAAGGATGTTCTTTTATAATGCGCTGAAACATTCTCCTGTTATCGGTATCTTATCTTCCCAGGGAGGTGCAACTCAGTTGAGATATCAACCTCATCAAGGGAAATATCTTGCAGCTGCCTCTGAGAAGATGATATCAATAATGGATGCAGAAACACTACAAGTGTGTAGGAATGCCTTAAAGGTTCGTTACCAGAGATCATAGTCAAACACATCCTTGAATTGTTTTCAACTTTTCACAGTTACTTGTGTATTTGCTATGTGTACTTTATGCTATACCATGCCTTTTCTCTTCTTCAGTGCCCCCACCTCTGTAGCATTTAACAAATGTCTTACTAGAAACACACTGACAAAATTTGGTTGCGATCTTGGGTTCTTTGCAACATATATGGACACTAAACATAGGTTTGTCAGAAATCATTCTGCTCGTTTGGGAGTTCAGCTGATTTGGCAGCCTCCATTTTGCATAGGTTGTATGTAAATGGTCTCAGTATTTTAAATAGCTAGCCACTGCTACACTATAGGGTTTTTTTGCAGCCTAATAGCTACGTTATGGCACCTTGTATCACTATTCTAGCGTATCTATTTGCCTTGAGTGAAAGCAGCATTAGCTGAAGCTATTCCTTGTAGATGGTAATGGGCCAAAACAGCAACCCGTTTTCAATTCTAGTTATAAAACTAAGCCCAGAAAGAATATGCATATGAGTATACAAGACATCAATTGAAAAATCAGAAAGCCTACTAGTATGGCATCCAAAATCTTGTTTCGACCGATGCTACTTTGAATGGTTGTAATGCTAGTTTGACTGACTTGGTAGTTGTAGACTTGAGACATGGTGCTATGCAAGTACGCCAAAATTACTATGGTTTCTTAGTTCTGTTGACTGACATTTCTAAGCGTGCATATGTTATTATTAATATTTTGATCAATAAGACGCTATTGGAAATAGCTTCCACGATAGCTAGCAATAGCTGCCGTTGCTATAGGTCGGAGCCTCGGACCTTGCCATGAAAAATGCGATTTAAAACATTGATCATATTTTTAAACAAATATTTACGTACATAAACTTTACACCACAACCTAGATACATGAATTATTTTCAATCTTTTTTGAAAATTTTCAGATGTGACTTGCATCACAAAAACTGGCGAGGGGGTAAAGTGATGCGGGATAGTGAGACCCACAAAAAGTTTGTGGGGCTGGGGGTGAGCCAGGAATAGTTTTAGGATGAACAAGGGACTTGTAGAGGCACTTGTGTGAGAATTTATCTGATCAGATCCTATATGATACTGTATAAGATTTATTATAGGATTGTTGCAGTATATAGTGTTCATTCTGGTCCATGTCTTTTAGCTAGACCGTTGCCACTACAAATCAGATCATCATTACACTGGTTTGGCTAGGCCTTTGAATGTCAAGAGAGGTCGGGGTAGACTGAATTTGACATGGGAGGAGTCCGTAAAGAGAGATATGAAGGATTGGAGTATCACCAAAGAACTAGCCATGGACAGGGGTGCGTGGAAGCTTGCTATCCATGTGCCAGAACCATGAGTTGGTCGCGAGATCTTATGGGTTTCACCTCTAGCCTATCCCAACTTGTTTGGGACTAAAGGCTTTGTTGTTGTTGTTGCCTGCTTGCAATCCAAGTTTCCAGAACAATTCGATGTTGTCAGCTTGGTATTGCAATTAACGTTGCTTTCATCAGTGTGGTGCTCACTGTAATAGGAGCTTCTGTTCATGCGTAGGGACACATAAAGAACATCGAGTCAATTTGTTGGGATGCTGCGGGTGACTATCTGGCCTCTGTAAGTGAAGATTCTGTCAAGGTGTGGTCATTTACTTCAGGAAATGATGGCGAGTGTGTGAATGAGTTGAATTGCAGTGGAAACAAGTTCAATTCATGTGTTTTTCACCCGAATTATCCGTCATTGCTTGTAATTGGTTGTTACGAGGTAAGCTCTCTCATATCTTACGAGGTCATTACTTATGAGGCCCAAGTTGATCCATTTTGTGTTGACATTTTTATTGTGTCTGTGTATCATTGATATCTTGCAGTCCTTGGAACTTTGGGACATAAGGGAGAAGAATACAGTGACCATCAGCAACGCCCATGACGGCTTAATTGCAGCCCTAGCTGCATCAAATGCATCAGGGTTGGTCGCCTCAGTAAGTCATGATAAGCTTGTCAAGCTCTGGAAGTGAGATCAGGGAGCAACCTTCCTTCTACATCACATTTTACAAGTTGGTCCCTGCGGACATCTGTCGTCTGGTTCCAGCCAACGTTGCATGATGTAGAAACAGGGTGGTTTTCTGCCGCAGATAAACACATGACGAGGGCAGCTAACGAAAATGTCTTCAAGCTATCTGTGTTCAAGAACTAACCCAATTTGATGACGTCCCAGTTGCTACACGTGCCCTTGGATAGGTTTGTAACTATCCTTGTAGAATGTACCATACTCTGTAGTGGCCTGCGCAAACTCTAGAGTGTTGTTATCATTGAATGGTCACAAGCACAGAGGCTTTTATGTATTTGCTGATTCTGACTGCATTTTTCTCAACTGCGTTTGCTCTTATTTCCACTTTCTCTTTGTGTGCCTCCAAATTCTCCAAGTTAAATGTGGCCGCCTGTTTTTTTGTGTGTGTGTGTGTGTGTGTTCCTTCGTCCAATTTTGATTTCTTTCTTCTCTGCATCTGAGAGCTTCATGGACTGCAGTTTTTTTTGGACCCCCTCCATGCCCCCTATCCCGGCCGCTCCGAGCTGGGACGAGCACCACCCACGCCACCTGGCACCTGCTCCGCCGCCAACTACCTCCTCGTTGATTCAAATTGATAAAAGCTACTCTGGTTTCAGTAGCATGGAAGTGTGATTGGATTGGAAAGGAAAACAGAAAATACGCCTGTAGATGGCCAAAGAGCTGGGCGGATTAAAGAACCAGAGAATATTTCCCCTCTCGCCTCAGTTCGTAGCTGAACCGGAAAGATTATGGCCTACACTGATTCAACAGGGGAAAAGAGAAAAACTCAGATTAAGAGAAAACGGGATGCAAGCGGGCTCAGTCGATGTTGAAAGTTGTTGGAAAGCGATGGAATTGGATGAGAAAGCGGTGGGATTTGGTGATTATCGCTGGACCAAGCCGGAGTTCGCCTCAGTCGCTGGAGGCACTAGAACCGTCAGGAAGGGGCCCTCTTTTGCATGTTTGTTGGATGGCGAGTGAGATGCCAGAACAAAAGTGTCGACTGGACTGGTCTAAACTGGGTTGGCGGTTAGTGTGGCCTCTATTCTTCGGGAAACATTCCGTCCTCCTTGGTTTACATGAATTTTGTGGGAATTCTTGAAGTCATCACCGTGGAGAAGTTCACGGCCACTCTCTGCTATCTTCGGGGAAACCCTAGATCGGATGATCGGATGACGGCGGCGCTCTGATGTCGTTCCTCCTTTGGGGGCTTCATTCTTGAAGGTACACACATGATCGAGGGACCAGTGGACGAATTTTTTGGTGGAGCGGTGCTTCATCCTATACACTGATGGCGACGGATCTTGATGGCGTGGCGCAGTGCAGATTCGGAGTTCGCTGTGGGAGGATGGACTCGCGCAGGAGGACGACGCTGTCGGGCGTCGTGGTGGCGTCGATGGCAGAGAGACCTGGCACGGTACATGCAACAGTACAACTCTGAAGATGGATTGGTGGCAGGTGGCTGCGGCGGCCTCATACCCGGCAGGCGTCCTGATTGAGGAGTGCGCCGGACTGGTAGTTGCCCCATACCTGGCAGGTGTCCTGGTTGGGACCTCAGGTATTAAATATTTAGGTTTGGCTGCGATGTCTGTTTGGTATTAGGCCCAGACTATCTGCGCCCCTTCATCATTTGGATAGGTGTAGCGACAGTTGTTCCTTAGACGGTGGCTTTAGTCTTCCTGTTGTATGGCTTTGTAAGGTCTTGCGATAATAATTAATAAAGTGACCGTATGCATCGTCCAGATGCAGAGACCGGGGGTCATCCTCCTTTTCTAAAAAAACAAAAATCTCTTTGAAGCACCTTCGTTTGTAGGAATCGATTCCTATTTTAATCCTTCACATTTTCAAAGGAAAACAACATTAGCCTAGACTTAATGGAAAATTCCTATCCTATCCATCAAATGACATCTCTTCCTTCATAAATGATATCTTTCTTTTAGAAATTGAGATACATGTCATTCACTTTCTACGGTTTTTCTATTTCTATGATATTCCTATGGTATCAACCAAAGAAGGCCTTGCACAGTACATGCGATAATAAAAAGTTGGGAGCATTATCTAGCCAATCGTAGCTAGTTTTAGAATCAAAACGCCTAGCCAGATAGTGTGACAATCCGTTCGCTTCCTGGGGACAATACTTGAAAGAAATTACCAGGATTCACCCGCAAAAAAGGAAAATCGTCAAAATTCCATGAACTAAAGGCCTTTTTGATTCGCGGGATTCTGAAAGCGCGGGAATAGAAAAAGAATATGATTGAAGTGGTATGCCCACCTAAATCCTATAGGATTAGTATAAGGAATGTTTGATGGCAGAAAAAATAAATTAGTTGTAAAAAAGGATTGGAGTGGATGTTGGATTTCCTATGGAATGTAATACGAAAGATTCCATGAAATCCTTCAAAAATCATATAGAATTCCTTTGAATCAAAGGAACCCCAAGTGGGAACAATCTGTAGGTATTGGGCATTAAGGCTTCAAATTTCGGTCTTGCCGTAACATGCTCCAACCAGCTAGAGGTAACATCAGTGCAACTAACTTCAGAAGCAATTTTAGGCCTCGTAGCAACGGCAGTGATTCTGTAGTTTGGGTATTGAGTACATGATCAATCAACTCCGACGACCCAGCTACAGCTTCACCTCAAGAATTTCAAAAAGAGAGGCATCAATGCGAAAGTCCTCTTCTGCCTGCAAGCTCAAATGAGCTTGTGATGGCAGTAAAATTCAAAAAACTAGAAATATGTGCCAAACTTTGACAAATATTTTGAGTGCTTGAAAAGTTTCATCATAGAATGACATTCGTGGAAGTCATGAAAAAAAATCTCCAAAATGCTTTCGAAAATAACATTTTTGGAGTATCGATTTTGTTTTTTAGGCCACGACTTACACGATGTCATTCCATGATGAAACTTTGCAAGCACTAAAAACATTTGTCAGTGTTTATCACAAAAAAGAGTTCTCTCTCCAGAATTTACTGTTCACTAAGAAACATCATGTTCATATCAATATTCATTTTATATGAATCCGGTGGAGGTTCTTGCCATACTGATTCCTAGACCAGTGCATTCAAACGTGGGACATGATTTGTTGTAATAGCTTGAATGGCAAACAAAGAGTTAGGAGCAGGTTTGATTCTATCTCCTTTCACTGCATCCCAATGTTCCCACCCTATATAACATGATCCCACGACAATGGCTTCCTGCAGATGTTTCCTGCAGCCCCAACTGCCGCAAGACGGGCGACTTCCTTGATGAGCTGCGAAGAATCTTCTCAAGTATGTGATGGATCCCAAGCGGCCGGTGTTCAAAAAAGTTGTAGCATCCCCAGACTATGCAGTTCTAGCATCCTCCGTTAGCCTCTGCATAATATCGATCCTAAGGTGCCTACCTTCACACAACATACACGTTCAAAACGTGCACGCCGTGTGACAGGACATTCGGTATCACAACATAGATGACGAAATAATTGGGCACAACAACATATATGCATATACAACAACTCCGAGGAGTCGAATTTAACGAGTGAATATACGTCAGACAAGTAAGAATACAAATGCCTTAAGAAGGCTGAATCAAAAGCAAATGCATCCCTATCCCTGCCCAGACTGTTGCATGTGGGATAACCAGCTTACGTCATTCATCAACATACGTGCTCCCTGAATCGATGTCGGGTGGATTTGTGGCATTCCAGGGAAAAGAGTAAATTGAACGGTGAGTACTCAGCTATACTCATGGGACTTACACATGCCTAAAACTATTGTATGCAGAGGGATAAAGTGGTTTAGCGGCAAGTACTAAGCATTCTACATAGACACGCTACAACTTGCTCGATTAGAGATAAGGGGTAACAGACCGCAACACTACTACTCTATTCACCTACCTACCTATTGGAAATATTCCCTAGAAGACTATTATTTATGTGCATGTTTGTAATTAATATTTGTATTTTTGTGCTAGAAATATTATGGTTCTTGAATGTGAGATTCATAGGAAAACTCATATGCGTATGTGAGATTCAGAGGAAAACAAAAAAATATGTTCGCTAGTCACGCCTCAATACTACTCATGTGTTTCATGATGATCATGATTTCCTGATCATAGGGCATTGTTAAAGTAACAAGGATGTCAACAACCGTCAGGAACCCGATCTTAAGTCACACCGATCTAGCATGTAACACATCATATCACTTTGCGCCCTCACGGACGGCAACCCACAGTTGCCGTCTTTACCTGGCCGGGACTGTTTGCGCCTTTTGGCTCACGTATATGATTGTGTCACTAGCATCTATATGACAAAGAATCCGGGCTGGCATGACTAGTCATAAACCAAGGTGACACAAATTTACAGGGACAGGCATACGTGACCCGACAATGCACATGTCGATCAGCAGCGAGTGTAACCGAGTCGTAGCGAGGCTACAATGACTCCAATAAACACCGCGTGACATTTCCCTGTAGGAATAGACACAGGAGCAAAGAAGGACACATGCCGGTCAATCCATGTGTTCCAGATGTAAACCTGGCAAAATGGGTCGGCCCGGCCCGCCTGGATTAAACAGGCCAGGCCCGGCACGGCCCGGCCAGGCACGCTAAATACACGGGCTGTGCCGGGCTGGCACGCGTGCTTCCCTACCTGGCGTAGGCACGACCTCCTCGCTACACGGGCCGGCACGGCGGCCCGTTTGGCACACCGGCACAACTGCCCGAGTAACAAATCTAGGCACGTACGTCTCGTTTTGTCTAAAAAAGGCATGTACGTCTCGTGCGCTCGTCCGCTAGTGCCAGGAGGCACATCGAGGCCAGCCAAAAAAAGAGATCTTCTAAAAAAGGGAAGCATGTCGAGTTCGAGTCACGTCTTCGTAGGACCACCACGTGTGCTTGTACCGCTCCTCCCGGTCTCCTGTGTTCGTTCCGCTCCTTCGGTGCTAATCACTACTCGACCATTATCTTTTTTTGAGAGAGATTGCTAATCGCTACTCCGCGTGCCATGCCGGGCCGGCACACGTGCCTGGGAAGCCAGCCCAGGCACGACCCATTAAGCCACGTGTCGGGCCGGCTCGTGACTTGCCAAGCACGCGGGCTATCGGGCTGGCATGCCTAGGCCAGCCCATTTGGCTAGGTTTGTCCGGATGGAAGCACTAGGAGGCATTTTCCCATAAGGAAGGCTACTAAGAATAAACAACTAGGTGTCAGATTCCACACATATCAAAGCATTTCAATAATATACACACAATATGCTCGATATGTGTAGATACAACATAACATCACAACATAACTCTATGACTCAAAGATTTTCTTAAGAGGCTCTGAGGAGCCATACATAGCATGATATTACAAACATGGGCCTCATGACCCAACATACAAAGTCATACAATCAACGGAAGCATATACATATTTGAGTACAGACAACTACAAAAAAAAATGTTGAGAAGCCTGACTATCTACAAAACCTTCTATAGGAACCAGACCTTTGTCTGAGATTCCCAAGCTAATCGTCTAAGCCCATGTAGAACTACTAATGAGACTAAAGTCTCCTCTGCAAAAACATAAATTAAGCAAACATGAGTACAAAGGTACTCAACAAGACTTACATTAGAACTAACTACACATGCATCAGTATCAAGAAGGGTGTTGTGGGCTTTAACTGCAGTAAGCCAGCTTCGACTCAGTGGCTATCCTATACTACGACTACCAGTAATTTCTTTGAGGTGAGAAGGCACACACGAGTCCACTAGTCACACAAGAATACACCACTATGGATTCTCTCCCATCTCCCTACGAGAAGGCCATCCATAGCACTCACGCTTATCTTGCACATTTTAGAGTATCCACTTCAAGTTATCTATGAACCATATAAGTCTTTCAAGTAATCCATATCCGCGGACGTGGCTATTCTAATAGATCATTAACCCTGCAGGGGTGTACTTCTTCACACACGCTCTCACCACTTACTGCTACTTCTTGAGCTTGCGTTGGTTTTTCCCTTGAAGAGAAAAGGGTGATGCAGCAAAGTAGAGATAAGTATTTCCCTCAGTTGAGAACCAAGGTATCAATCCAGTAGGAGATACAAGCAAGTCTCCAATATATGCACCGACACAAACAATCAAACACTTGCACCCAACGTGATAAAGGGGTTGTCAATCCCTTCACAATCACTTGCAAAGGTGAGATCTGATACAGATAGATATAAAAGATTACTAAAACGTAAAATAAAGTAAAAGTAAATAAATTGCACCGAGGTATTTTTGATTTTTTTAGTTTATAGATCTGAAAATATATGATGGAAAATAGACCCCGGGGCCATAGGTTTCACTAGAGGCTTCTCTCTTGAAGGAAAATAATACGGTGGGTGAACAAATTACTGTCGATCAATTGATAGAAAAGCGCAAAGTTATGACGATAGCCAAGGCAATGATTATGAATATAAGCATCACGTCTGTGTCAAGTAGACCGACTCCTACCTGCATCTACTACTATTACTCCACACATCGACCGCTATCCAGCATGCATCTAGAGTATTAAGTTCATAAGAACGGAGTAACGCCTTAAGTAAGATGACATGATGTAGAGGGATAAACTCAAGCAATATGATGAAAACCCCATCTTTTTAACCTTGATGGCAACAATACAAATACATGCCTCTCTACCCCTACTTTGACACTAGGTGAGGACACTGCAAGATTGAACCCAAAACTAAGCGCCTCTCCCATTGCAAGAAGAACCAATCTAGTTGGCAAACCAAACCGATAATTCAAAGAGAAATACAAAGATATCAAATCATGCATATAAGAATTCAGAGAAGATTCAAATAATATTCATAGATAAACTCA
This sequence comes from Triticum aestivum, assembly GCF_018294505.1. Classification (NCBI taxonomy): domain Eukaryota; kingdom Viridiplantae; phylum Streptophyta; class Magnoliopsida; order Poales; family Poaceae; genus Triticum; species Triticum aestivum. The sequence goes on along the minus strand of NC_057802.1, from coordinate 300,534,163 downwards.
TCATAAATCCACAATTCATCGGATCTCGACAAACACACCGCAGAAGATTACATTGGATAGGTCTCCAAGAACATAGAGGAGAACATGGTATTGAGGATCAAAGGGAGAGAAGAAGCCATCTAGCTACTAGCTATGGACCCATAGGTCTGTGGTAAACTACTCACGCTTCATCGGAAGGACAATAGAGTTGATGTAGAAGCCCTCCATGATCGAATCTCCCCCGGTAGGGTGCCAGAAAAGGACCCAAGATGGGATCTCACGGGTACAGAAGGTTACGACGGCGGAAAAGTATTTTGGTGGACACTTTTGTTGGTTTGGGAATATTTCTGAATTTATAGGCCAAGAATTAGGGTTGGAGGAGCTCCAAGGGGCCCACAAGCCCTCAGGGCACGCCCCCCTAGTGCGCGCCCCTGAACTTGTGGCCGCCTCGGGACTCCTCCGACTTCATCTCCAAGTCCTACGTGTGTCTTCTGGTCCAAGAAAAATCATCGTAAAGTTTTATTCCATTTGGACTCCGTGTGATATTCCTTTTCTGTAGAACTCAAAAAAAGGAAAAACAGAAACTGGCACTAGGCTCTGGGTTAATAAGTTAGTCCCAAAAATAATATAAAATAGCATATTAATGCATATAAAACATCCAAAATAGATAATTTAATAGCATGGAACAATAAAAAATTATAGATATGTTGGAGACATATCAAGCATCCCCAAGCTTAATTCCTGCTCGTCCTCGAGTAGGTAAATGATAAAAACATAATTTTTGATGTGGAATGCTACCTAACATATTTATCCATGTAATTTTCTTTATTGTGGCATGATACGTCTCCAACGTATCTATAATTTTTTATTGTTCCATCCTGTTATATTATCAATCTTGGATGTTTTATAATCATTTTATATCATTTTTTGGTACTAACCTATTGACATAGTGCCAAGTGTCAGTTGCTGTTTTCTGCATGTTTTTTACATTGCAGGAAATCAATATCAGACGAAGTCCAAATGGAACGAAAATCCACGGAGATTTTTTATGGAACAGAAGACACGTAATGGGCCCTGGCTGCGCCTGGGGGGTGCTCCGAGGAGAGCACAACCCACCAGGGCGCGCCAGGAGGCCCAGATGCGCCCTGGTGGGTTGTGCCCACCTCAGGTGCCCCCCGAACCGCCTCTTTGCTCTATAAATACCCCAATATTCCCAAAACCCTAGGGGAGTCGATGAAATATTCATCCAGCCACCATAGAGTCCAGAACCACTAGATCCAATCTAGACACCATCTCGGATGGGGTTCACCACCTCCATTGGTGCCTCTCCGATGATGCGTGAGTAGTTCTTTGTAGACCTTCGGGTCCGTAGTTAGTAGCTAGATGGCTTCATCTCTCTCTCTCTGGATTCTCAATACAATGGTCTCTTGGAGATCCATATGATGTAACTCTTTTGCGGCGTGTTTGTTGGGATCGATGAACTTTGAGTTTATGATCAGATCTATCTTTTTTATATCCATGAAAGTTATTTGAGTTTCTTTGATCTCTTATTTGCATGATTGCTTATAGCCTCGTATTTCTTCTCCGATATTTGGGTTTTGTTTGGCCAACTTGATCTATTTATCTTGCAATGGGAAGAGGTGCTTTGTAGTGGGTTCGATCTTACGGTGTTTGATCCCAGTGACAGAAGGGGAACCGACACATATGTATTTTTGCTACTAAGGATAAAACGATGCGGTCTATCTCTACATAGATAGATATTGTCTACCTCTGTCATCATTCTTATTGCATTACTCCGTTTTTCCATGAACTTAATACACTAGATGCATGCTGGATAGCGGCCGATGTGTGGAGTAATTGTAGTAGATGTAGGAAGGAGTCGGTCTACTAATCTTGGATGTGATGCCTATATAATGATCATTGCCTGGATATCATCATGAGTATTTGAAGTTCTATCAATTGCCCAACAGTAATTTGTTCACCAACGTTTGCTATTTTTCTCGAGAGAAGCCACTAGTGAAACCTACGGCCCCGGGTCTCTTTCTCATATATTTGCCTTTGCGATCTACTTTTTCTTGCATTTATTTTCAGATCTATTAAACCAAAAATACAAAAATACCTTGCTGCAATTTATTCTTATTTATTTTATTTGGCGTTCGATCTATCAATCTACTACAATTTTATCTCACGTCCGTTTGCCTATCTTGAGGCGCCGTACCCCGGAAGGGATTGACAACCCCTTTAACACGTCGGGTTGCGAGGATTTTTTATTTGTGTGCAGGGGCTGTTTATGTTGTGTTGCTTGGTTTTCTTACTGGTTCGATAACCTTGGTTTCATATCTGAGGGAAATACCTACCGCCGCTATGCTGCATCATCCCTTCCTCTTTGGGGAAATACTGACGTAGCTTCAAGCGACATCAAAAGGAATTTCTAGCACTGTTGCCAGGGAGGATCTTCAACATATACCAGGTTCCTAATCACAAATCTCATCTCCTCGCAATTTACACTATTTTCCATTTGCCTCTCGTTTTCCTCTCCCCCACTTCACAAAACAATTGCCATTTTATTCGCCCTCTTTTTTGTTCGCCTTTTTCTTGCCAGATCTCATGTTTTCTTGTGCCTTCTATTTGCTTGCATCTTCACTTGCTAAAAATCTCTTGATATGGATCCTCATCCACTTGCTAATCTTTTTAAAAGATCCAATCATGATGAACGAATTGCTAGTGAGTTGAGTGCACTAGATTATCTTTATGAAGTTTTGCTTGAGAATCGTGAATCTGAAAATTGTGATGAAGAGATTTATGAAGTGATTCATGATAGCTCCTTGAATGAAAAGCATGATTGCAATAATTTTGCTATAAATTCTATTAGTGTCAATTGTGCTAATAATATGCAAATCCCCAAGCCTGGGGATGCTTGTTTTGTCATGTCTGCTACTTATTGCAATGACCATAATTGGGGTGATAATGTTTCTTATGGTCTTGAAAATTTATTTAAGCCTCATGATGAATATGTTTGTGATAATATTGAAAGTGGATTTGGAAGAGTGTCAACTTTAGCTAAAAATAATCCTACATATTTGGAGAGTGTTCAATCTTATGAATTTTTTGATGAAAGTGGGTTTGGAGAGGTCATGACTTTATTTGATGATAATCCCACTATTTTGGAAGAGTGTCAACTTTGCAAGTATGTGGATCATAAAGAGAAATTTTTATATGATAGTTATATTATTGAATTTGATTATGATCCTACATATAATTATTATGAGAGAGGAAAATATGGTTGTAGAAATTTGCATGTTATTAAATTTCCTCTCGTTGTGTTGAGATTGTCAATGTTTTGTTCCTCTCCTTTGCATATGCTAGATATTTCTTGTCTTGATAATTTGTTTTCCTATAAAATTCCTATGCATAGGAAGTATGTTAGACTTAAATGTGTTTGTCACATGTTTGATGGTGCTCTCTTCGTGTTTCAACTACTATCATTCTTGTGAGCATCATTGAAATATTATGCCTAGCTAAGGGCGTAAAACTAGCGCTTGTTGGGAGGCAACCCAATGAAGAAAATTTACTTTTGCTTTTTGCTTTCTGTTATTGAGTGTTAGCACAATTATGATACTGTTATGATTGTGTTTTTTTTGTTTTAGTTAGTGTTTGTGCCAAGTAGAACCGACAGGATCTTCTTGGGTGATAGTTGTTTGATCTTGCTGAAAAAAACAGAAATTTTTGCGCTCACGAAAATAATTCTTATTTTTTACCAGAGCGTGATAAAATGCCAATTCTTTCTACATAAGATTAATATACAAATTACCCAGGTCTTCCTAGTTTTTCAGAAATTTTGGAGTTCCAGAAGTATTCGAACAAATCAGATTGCTACAGACTGTTCTGTTTTGACAGATTCGGTTTTCTTTGCGTTGTGTGCTTATTTTGATGGCTATATGGTTTTCTTTGATGAGTTTTTGCCATGCAAAAACAAAATATGAATTGGTTTGGTACAGTACTTATAGTAGTGATTTATTTTTCTTACACTAACGGATCTCACGAAGGTTTTGTTGAGTTTTGCATGATTGAAGTTTTCAAGTTTTGGGTTATCTTACGATGGATGAAGGAATAAGGAGTAGAAGAGCCTAAGATTGGGGATGCCCCGGCATCCCAAGCTATTATCCAAAAATGAGCAACCAACTAAGCTTGGGTATGCCCCCGAGTGGCATCCCCTCTTTCTTCTAACAACCATCGGTATTTTACTCGAAGCTATATTTTTATTCGTCACATGATATGTGTTTTGCTTGGAGCATCTTGTATGATATGAGTCTTTGCTTGTTTTATTTTTTGTTTTAAGTCTTGATCCCTTGCTGGACACACCTATTTGGGAGAGCCAAAATTATGTCATGACTTGTTAGAATTTCTCTCTATGCTTCACTTAAATTTTTATGAGCTATGGACCTGCTCTAGTTCTTCACTTATATCTTTTTGAGCACTGTGTGTTTTAGTATTTTTGAAGAAATGCTCTCTTGCTTCACTTAGATTTATCTAAGAGTTAGTAAAATTTTCAAGAAATTCTCTCTTGCTTCACTTAAATTATTTTGAGAGAAAGAAAAATTTATGCTCATGATCTTCACTTATATTTGTTTGAGCTTATGAAAAGCAACACATGAAAATTAGTCCCAAAGTGATAGATATCCAAGAAGGATATAATAAAAACTTTCATGAAGATCATTGGACAAAATAAACTTGATTCTTAGTAATAGTTTGGAGATATGATGATGTGATATGTGAGTTATGTTGATGAGTAATTATGCTTTAGTAAGAATATTGGTGTTAAGGTTTGTGATTCCCTATGCAAGCACGAAAGTCAATAGTCATGCAATGAAATTATATCCTACTTATGGTGCATTATTTGGTGTTAATTATGCTTAATGCTTGCTTATGAGATTATCCGTTTCTTGGTTGGTCGCTTCTCAATCTTTTGCTAGACTTCATTTTGCACTAAGTATGATCTCTACTTGTGCATCCAAAATCCTTTAAACCAGTTTTGCCACATGAGTCCACTATATCTACCTATATGCGGTATTCTTTTGCTGTTCTAAGCAAATTTGTATGTGAAATCTCTAATTTTCAAAATAAACTTCTCTTTTGTCTGTTCGTTTCACTCGCGGAACGGTGAGGGGTGGCTAATATTTTCCATGCTAGACGTGTTATTCTCACGATGAGTGTTTATTCACTTGTCATTGCACGAGAGTAAGGAAAAGGTATTAGGGATGCCCAGTCCCGAAATGAAAAATGAATTTACTTTATGTTGTCAAATAATAAATTCCTTGGAAAGTGTTGGTATGGAGGGCAACCGTGGATACGGCTAGCCTTGGAAAGTGAAAGTATGGTGGAAAAAGGAATAAACTTTATTTTCTGTTTGGGAACCGCCTATGATATATCTAGCATGGAAAGTGTTGGGAACTCTAAGTCGTTTTCGTTGGTGGGATGGATACACCTCCTGAATTTTTTTGATCTCTAAGTTTTTCGCTTTGAGCTCTGGCACCTCTACAAATCCCTACTTCCCTCTGCGAAGGGCCTTTCTTTTACTTTATGCAATTTTTATTTTGAAGTTGAGTCTCCATCTTCTCTTACAAAAGCACCAACTAGGAGGCAATATGATCGTACTTAAGTATTGGGTGTAACTAATATGCGAGTGAGTTTCATGAATGGATCAATGATTGAGCATGATGGGCTAGGGATAACTTATTTTAGCGTTGATATTTCGAAAGACATGGTTGCTTGTTGATATGCTTGAGTATTTAAATTATCATGTCAAAACTAGACTATTGCTTTGAATCACATAAAAGTCCAAATGTCCATGCTATAAAGAAAAGAATATGATATGACATGTTAGGCAGCATTCCACATCAAAAATTCTGTTTTTATCACATACCTACTCGAGGACGAGTAGGAGTTAAGCTTGGGGATGCTGATACATCTCCAACGTATCTATAATTTTTGATTGTTCCATGCTGTTATATTATCAATCTTGGATGTTTTATAATCATGTTATAGTCATTTTATATCATTTTTGGTACTAACCTATTGACATAGCGCCAAGTGCCAGTTGCTGTTTTCTGCATGTTTTTTACATCGCAGGAAATCAATATTAGACGGAGTCCAAATGCAACGAAACTCCACGAAGATTTTTTATGGACCAGAAGACAAGTAATGGGCCTTGGCTGCGCCTGGGGGGTGCTCCGAGGAGAGCACAACCCACCAGGGCGCGCCAGGAGGCCCAGGCGCGCCCTGGTGGGTTGTGCCCACCTCGGGTGCCCCCAGACCGCCTCTTTGCTCTATAAATACCCCAATATTCCCAAAACCCTAGGGGAGTCAACGAAATATTCATCCAGCCGCCGCAGAGTCCAGAACCTCCATTGGATGGGGTTCACCACCTCCATTGGTGCCTCTCCGATGATGCGTGAGTAGTTCTTTGTAGACCTTCGGGTCCGTAGTTAGTAGCTAGATGACTTCATATCTCTCTCTCTTTGAATTCTCAATACAATGGTCTCTTGAAGATCCACATGATGTAACTCTTTTGCGGTGTGTTTGTTGGGATCGATGAACTTTGAGTTTATGATCAGATCTATCTTTTTATATCCATGAAAGTTATTTGAGTTTCTTTGATCTCTTATATGCATGATTTCTTATAGCCTCTTATTTCTTCTTCGATATTTGGGTTTTGTTTGGCCAACTTGATCTATTTATCTTGCAATGGGAAGAGGTGCTTTGTAGTGGGTTCGATCTTACAGTGCTTGATCCCAGTGACAGAAGGGGAACCGACACGTATGTATCGTTGCTACTAAGAATAAAACGACGGGGTCTATCTCTACATAGATAGATCTTGTCTACATCATGTCATCGTTCTTATTGCATTACTCTGTTTTTCCATGAACTAATACACTAGATGCATGCTGGATAGCGGTCGATGTGTGGAGTAATAGTAGTAGATGCAGGCAGGAGTCGGTGTACTAATCTTGGACGTGATGCCTATATAATGATCATTGCCTGGATATCGTCATGAGTATTTGAAGTTCTATCAATTGCCCAACAGTAATTTGTTCACCCACAGTTTGCTATTTTTCTCGAGAGAAGCCACTAGTGAAACCTACGGCCCCCGGTCTCTTTCTCATATATTTGCCTTTGCGATCTACTTTTTCCTTGCATTTATTTTCAGATCTATTAAACCAAAAATACAAAAATACCTTGCTGCAATTTATTCTTATTTATTTTATTTGGCGTTCGATCTATCAATCTACTACAATTTTATCTCACGTCCGTTTGCCTATCTTGAGGTGCCGTACCCCGGAAGGGATTGGCAACCCCTTTAACACGTCGGGTTGCGAAGATTCGTTATCTGTGTGCAGGGGTTGTTTACGTTGTGTTGCTTGGTTCTCCTACTGGTTCGATAACCTTGGTTTCATATCTGAGGGAAATACCTACCGCCGCTATGCTGCATCATCCCTTCCTCTTTGGGGAAATACTGACGTAGCTTCAAGCGACATCATGGCATGAATATTCAGATCCATAAGATTCAAACAAAGGTTTAATATTGACATAAAAACAATAATACTTCAAGCATACTAATAAAGCAATCATGTCTTCTCAAAATAACATGGCCAAAGAAAGTTATCCCTACAAAATTATATAGTCTGGCTATGCTCCATCTTCATCACACAAAATATTAAATCATGCACAACCTAGATGACAAGCCAAGCAATTGTTTCATACTTTTTATGTTCTCAAACCTTTTCAACTTTCACGCAATACATGAGCGTGAGCCATGGCTATAGCACTATAGGTGGAATAGAATATGGTGGTTGTGGAGAAGACAAAAAGAAGGAGATAGTCTCACATCAACTAGGCGTATCAATGGGCTATGGAGATGCCCATCAATAGATATCAGTGTGAGAGAGTAGGGATTGCCATGCAACGGATGCACTAGACCTATAAGTTTATAAAATCTCAAAAAGAAACTAAGTGGGTGTGCATCCAACTCGCTTGCTCACGAAGACCTAGGGCACTTTGAGGAAGCCCGTCATTGGAATATACAAGCCAAATTCTTATAATGAAAAGTTTCCACTAGTATATGAAAGTGATAACATAGGAGACTCTCTATCATGAAGATCATGGTGCTACTTTTGAAGCACACGTGTGGAAAAAGGATAGTAACATTGTCCCTTCTCTCTTTTATCTCATTTTTTTTCTGGTGGGCTTCTTTTGCCTCTTTTTTTGTGGGTTTCTTTGGCCTCTTTTATTTTTTATAAAGTAACTTGTGAGGGAATCATAGCTTCCATCATCCTTTCCTCACATGGGACAATGCTCTAATAATGATGATCATCATACTTTTATTTACTTACAACTCAAGAATTACAACTCGGTACTTAGAACAAAATAGGACTATATATGAATGCCTTCGGCGGTGTACCGGGATGTGCAATGATCTAGCATAGCAATGACATAAAAAGCGGACAAGCCATGAAAACATCATGCTAGCTATCTTACGATCATGCAAAGCAATATGACAATGATGGAGCGTGTCATAATAAACGGAACGGTGGAAGTTGCATGGAAATATATCTTGGAACGGCGGTGGCTGTTTTGAGGAAGGATATATGGTGGGTTTAATGCACCGACTAAAGTTGCGCGGTACTAGAGAGGCTAGCAATGGTAGAAGGGTGAGAGTGCGTATAATCCATGGACTCATCATTAGTCATAAAGAACTCACATACTTATTGCAAAGGTCTATTAGCTATCGAAACAAAGTACTACACACATGTTCCTAGGAGGATAGATTGGTAGGAAAAGACCATCGCTTGTCCCCAACCGCCACTCATAAGGAAGACAATAAATAAATAAATCATGCTCTAACTTCATCACATAACGGTTCACCATACGTGCATGCTACGGGAATCACAAACTTTAACACAAGTATTTCTACCAATCCACAATTACTCACTAGCATGACTCTAATATCACCATCTTTATATCTCAAAACAATCATAAGGAATCAAGCTTCTCATAGTATTCAACACTCTTTATATGAAAGTTTTTATTATATCCCTCTTGGATGCCCATCATATTAGGACTAAATTCATAACCTAAGCAAATTACCATGCTGTTTAGAGAGACTCTCAAAATAATATAAGTGAAGCATGAGAGTTCAACAATTTGTATAAAATAAAGCCACGGCCGTGCTCTAAAAAGATAAAAGTGAAGCACTAGAGCAAAATTGCCTAGCTCAAAAGATATAAGTGAAGCACATAGAGTATTATAATAAATCACGATTCATGCGTGTCCCTCTCAAAAGGTGTGTACATCAAGTATGATTGTGGAAAACTAAAAATCAAAGACTCATATCATACAGGAGGCTCCAAGCAAAACACATATCATGTGGTGAATAAAAATATAGCCTCAAGTAAATTTGCCGATAGACGAAGACGAAAGAGGGGATGCCATCCGGGGCATCCCCAAGCTTAGATGCTTGGTTGTCCTTGAATATTACCTTGGGGTGCCTTGGGCATCCCCAATCTTAGGCCCTTGCCACTCCTTATTCCACAGTCCATCAAATCTTTACCTAAAACTTGAAAACTTCACAACACAAAACTCAACAGAAAACTCATCATTTTTCGGTACTGTTGTGAACTCATTATTTACTTGTATTAGTGTAACAAATCACTTTTTGGTACTGTTGTGAACTCATTATTTACTTGTATTAGTGTAATATCTAATGTATTCCAACTTCTCCATGGTTCATACCCCCAATACTACCCATAGATTCATCAAAATAAGCAAACAACACATAGAAAACAGAATCTATCAAAAACAAAACAGTCTGTAGTAATATGTAAACTTCGTATACTTCTGTAACTCCAAAAAATCCGAAAAATTAGGAAAACGTAGGCAATCAATAAATAAATCTTTTGTAAAAAATTCAAGAATTTATCACGTTCTAGCAGCTCAGATCAATTTTGTTTCTCGGCGCAAAACTTTCTATTTTTCAGCAAGATCCAATCAACTATCACCATAGATTATCCCAAAGTCTTGTTTGGCTCAAACACTAATGAAAACACCAAGACACAATTATTACAGAGGAAATAATGTGTATTTACTCATAAAAACAGAAAATAAAAATATTGGGTTGTCTCCCAACTAGCGCTTTTCTTTAAAGACTTCTAGCTAGGCGTTGATATTTTTAATGATGCTCACATGAAAGACAAGAATTGAAGTACAAAGAGAGCATCATATATCATGTGAAAAACACATCTAATTCTAACATACTTCCTATGCACAGGCATCTTATAGGCAAACAAATTATCAAGGCAAGCAAAAACTAGCATATGCAAAGAAGAAGAAAGAAACAATAGCAATCACAACATAATGAGAGGTAATTTAGTAGCATGAAGATTTCCAGAACCATATTTTCCTGTCTCATAATAATTACATGCAGGATCATAATCAAATTCAACAATATAGCTATCACATAAAATATTCTCTACATGATCCTCATGCATGCAAAGTTGACACTCTTCCAAAATAGTGGGATTACCATAGAATAAAGTCATTACTTCTCCAAGCCCACTTTTATAAAAAAAATCATAAGATTGATCAAACTCCAAAGTAGTGGGATCATTATTTCCTAAAGTTAACACTCTTCCAAGCCCACTCTCAATATTATTGAAAACACTATTATGAATATCATATTCATCATGAGGATTAAATAAATTTTCAAGATTATAAGAAGAATCACCCCAATCATGATCATTACAGTAAGTAGTGGACATAGCACAATTAGCATCCCCAAGCTTAGGGTTTTGCATATAATTAGCACAATTGACATTAATAGAATTTATAATAACACCATTGAAATCATGCTTTTCATTCAAGGAGCTATCGTGAATCACTTCATAAATTTCATCATAATTTTCAAATTCATGAATTTCAAGCAAAACTTCATAAAGGTAATCTAGTGCACTCAACTCACTAGCAATTGGTTCATCATAATTGGATATCTTAAAAAGTTTAGTAAGGGGATGAGGATCCATAAACTTTTTGTTCCTGTTTTCCAATAAATACACAATTATGCCAAGCGAACAAGCAAACAAACCAAGTAAGACATAAAGGCGAACGGAAAGAAGGCAAATATTTTTGTGTTTTTTTGAAAAAGTTTTAGAAGTGGGGGAGAGGAAAACGAGAGGCAAATGGGAAATAATGTAATGCAAGAGATGAGAGTTTATGATGGGTACTTGGTAGGCTTGATGTAGATCTCCCCGACAACGGCGCCAGAAATTCTTCCTGCTACTTCTTGAGCTTGCATTGGTTTTTCCATTGAAGAGGAAAGGGTGATGCAGCAAAGTAGAGATAAGTATTTCCCTCATTGAGAACCAAGGTATCAATCCAGTAGGAGATACAAGAAAGTCTCCAATATATGCACCTACATAAACAATCAAACACTTGCACCCAACGCGATAAAGGGCTTGTCAATCCCTTCACAGTAACTTGCAAAGGTGAGATCTCATAGAGATAGATATAAAAGATTACCAAAACGTAAAATAAAGTAAAAGTAAATAAATTACAGTGAGGTATTTTTGGTTTTTTTAGTTTATAGATCTGAAATATATGATGGAAAATAGACCTGGGGGCCATATGTTTCACTAGAGGCTTCTCTCTTGAAGGAAAATAATACGATGGGTGAACAAATTACTGTCGAGCAATTGATAGAAAAGCGCAAAGTTATGACGATATCCAAGGCAATGGTTATGAATATAGGCATCACGTCTGTCGACATCCTGGGAACGGGGGTGCCTAGACTTGCCTGCCTGCGGCCCACAACGTGGCTCCACCAACGGCCCGGTACAGCCTAGCATGGGTAGCAACAACTCAAGACCCTCACGAGGGGCCAAGCCTCGCGAGGCGGACGACACCAGGACCTCCCTGGGGGCGGCCTCGCTAGGCCGGCTCCCGAGGAGCGGAGATATCTATGCAGGGGGCACCTCGCGAGGTTCACATGACGTGAGCCGTGACGACCGAGGCAAGGCGGGCGCAGTGTACCAGTTTCCTCCTTTGTGCTAAATAGGCAAGCGCAGGCGAGGAGTCCCGAGGCATCAGGCAAAGGTTTCCATATCGGTGCAACAAGACCAAGACCAGCAGGATGACAGGACGGAGGTCACCACGGAGCCCACAACAGCATCACCACTAGAGCCTTTGGCAGGAGAAGACTACTTTTGTCAGGATAGGTTGTACTAGTTGTCTCCCTTCAAAATTGGCCGTTGTGGGATCCCTTCCCGCCTACATTTGGGAAGAGGACCAGGGCCTCTATAAATAGGACTAGCCACCACCATAGGAGGCAACTGGTCTCGGATTGGATCCATTCCATCCTCACATCCACCAGCTCATCGAGCTCAAGAACACCTCTCCTCCTGAGGCTGTTCATCCACTGTACTAGTTCATCCTCAGCCCTCGAGGCAATCCACCACCATAATGGAGTAGGGTATTACACCATGCGGTGGCCCGAACCAGTATAAACCTCTGTGTCTCGTGTTCTTTGGGTTCATCGAGCTAGGCCATGGAATCGTGGGGTAGGCAGGCTGGGGAGAAAGAGTCCTTCGTGTGCACCCCAGAGTTCGAACCTCTCAAGGGTCTGAGGAACCCTGAATCCGACATTTGGCGCGCCAGGTAGGGGTGCGCCGAAGCTTTTCCTCCGTCGATCCACGCTCCACCGCTCCACCAGTTCTATGGCTGATGCTCGTCGAACCCGCGCTGAGCGCCGGGCCGCTCTCAACGCTCGCGTCGCCCAGACGGCGCCCGTCGGCGGGCCTCCCCGTCGCTCTCCATCACCTGCTGCCAACGCCGCCGCCGGCTCGACGGGGAACGAGCAGCAGGCTTCGTCGCTGCACCCCTCCGTACGGCGGGACGGACGCACCGCCACCCCGTCGCTGACTCCGGCCGGTTCGTCATCCCACGCTCGCTGCGGGCCCGCGGACGAGCAAGCTGCGCTGCTCATGGCGCGCGAGCTCCTGCGCTACCGCCCAGTCGACGACCTCTGCGAGGACTGGCTAGACCACATCGCCGAGCTCGTCAGCGCCGCTGGGGGCTCTCCTGCACCATCCCTATCCCTGCCTCGTCTGCCTCCCGCTGCAGGCGACGTGGCCCACGGAGCGCCTCAACCACCTCCGCGTCAAGACGTCGCCCTCGCACCAAGACACGTGGCCCCGCGGCATGACCCACCGCGCATGGCGCCCGCGCGTGAAGAAAGAAGCTGCCAGGAGGTCCCTCGGCCGCAAGAAGATGCCCCCGCACTCCCAGCACCACCACGTCAAGATCGTGCGCCGCCCGCGGTGGCGGCGCGTGGGTACCAAGACCAGGCTCCGCCCCCACGACGGGCTCCAGTGACTACAGCAGGCTATCGTGCCTTCACTCCCGAGCTCTGCAGCGTCGTCTGGCCCGAGAAGTTCAAGCCCGACCTGCCTCCATGCTTCGACGGCACCCTCGACCCCGCTGAGTTCCTGTAGCTCTACGAGCTAAGTATCGAGGCAGCCAACGGCGACGAGAAAGTCATGGCGAACTGGTTTCCCATGGCCCTCAAAGATGGCGTGCGCTCGTGGCTCCTGAACTTGCCCGCGGGATCGATCTCCTTTTGGGGCGAGATGCGCGAGCGTTTTGTCGCCAACTTCCAGGGCACTCGCGATCGCCCGCCAGCCGCGGGTGACCTGCGGCGCATCAAGCAGCAACCGGGGGAAACCCTGCAGAAGTACATCCAGCGCTTCAACAACGTTTGCCTCAAGATCCCCAAGGTAACGGACTGAAGGAAATATGCCCTAGAGGCAATAATAAAGTTGTTATTTATATTTCCTTATATCATGATAAATGTTTATTATTCATGCTAGAATTGTATTAACCAGAAACTTAGTACATGTGTGAATACATAGACAAAACAGAGTGTCACTAGTATGCCTCTACTTGACTAGCTCATTAATCAAAGATGGTTAAGTTTCCTAACCATAGACATGAGTTGTCATTTGATGAACGGGATCACATCATTAGAGAATGACGTGATTGACTTGACCCATCCGTTAGCTTAGCACGATGATCGTTTAGTTTGTTGCTGTTGCTTTCTTCATAACTTATACATGTTCCTATGACTATGAGATTATGCAACTCCCGAATACCGGAGGAACACTTAGTGTGCTATCAAACGTCACAACGTAATTGGGTGATTATAAAGATGCTCTACAAGTGTCTTCGATGGTGTTTGTTGAGTTGGCATAGATCGAGATTAGGATTTATCACTCCGATTGTCGGAGAGGTATCTCTGGGCCCACTCTGTAATGCTCATCACTATAAGCCATGCAAGCAATGTGACTAATGAGTTAGTTACAGGATGATGCATTACACAACGAGTAAAGAGACTTTCCGGTAACGAGATTGAACTAGGTATTGAGATACCGACGATCGAATCTCGGGCAAGTAACATACCAATGACAAAGGGAACAAAGTATGTTGTTATGCGGTTTGACCGATAAAGATCTTCGTAGAATATGTACGAACCAATATGAGAATCCAGGTTCCGCTATTGGTTATTGACCGGAGATGAGTCTCGGTCATGTCTACATAGTTCTCAAATCCGTAGGCGGCCAAGGTGGTAGCACGCCCCCCAAGCCCAATCTGAATTGGGAGGGGGGCCTGCCCCCCTTTCCTTCTCTCCCTCTCCCTCTTCCTTCTTCTCCTACTCCAACTAGGGAAGGGGGGAAACCTACTCCTACTGGGAGTAGGACTCCCCCCTTGGGAGCGCCATGAGAGGGCCGACCCTCCCCTCCTCCACTCCTTTATATACGAGGGAGGGGGCACCCCATAGGCACACAAGTTGATTGTTTAGCCGTGTGCGGTGCCCACCTCCACAGATTTCCACCTCGGTCATATCGTTGTAGTGCTTAGGTGAAGCCCTGCGTCGGTAACTTCATCATCACCGTCATCACGCCGTCGTGCCGACGAAACTCTCCCTCGACCTCAGCTGGATCTAGAGTTCGTGGGACGTCACCGAGCTGAACGTGTGCAGATCGCGGAGGTGCCGTACCTTCGGTGCTAGGATCGGTCGAACCGTGAAGACGTATGACTACATCAACCGCGTTGTCATAACGCTTCCGCTTTCAGTCTACGAGAGTACGTGGACAACACTCTCCCCTCTCGTTGCTATGCATCACCTAGATAGATCTTGCGTGATCGTAGGAATTTTTTTGAAATTACTGCATTACCCAACAATGGCATCTGAGCCAGGTCTATGCGTAGATATTATGTCCACGAGTAGAACACAAAGAGTTGTGGGCGATAATAGTCATACTGCTTACCAGCATGTCATACTTTGATTCGGCGGTATTGTTGGATGAAGTGGCTCAGACCGACATTACGCGTACGCTTACGCGAGACTAGTTCTACCGACGTGCTTCGCACACAGGTGGCTAGCGGGTGTCTGTTTCTCCAACTTTAGTTGAATCAAGTGTGACTACGCCCGATCCTTGTTGAAGGTTAAAACAGAAAACTTGACAAAAAATCTTTGTGGTTTTGATGCGTAGGTAAGAACGGTTCTTGCTAAGCCCGTAGCAGCCACGTAGAACTTGCAACAACAAAGTAGAGGACGTCTAACTTGTTTTTGCAGGGCATGTTGTGATGTGATATGGTCAAGACATGATTATATAAATTGTTGTATGAGATGATCATGTTTTGTAACATAGTTATCGGCAACTGGCAGGAGCCATATGGTTGTCGCTTTATTGTATGAAATGCAATCGCCATGTAATTGCTTTACTTTATCACTAAGCGGTAGCAATAGTCGTAGAAGCAATAGTTGGCGAGACGACAATGATGCTTCGATGGAGATCAAGGTGTCAAGCCGGTGACGATGGTGATCATGACGATGCTTTGGAGATGGAGATCAAAGGCACAAGATGATGATGGCCATATCATATCACTTATATTGATTGCATGTGATGTTTATCCTTTATGCATCTTATTTTGCTTAGTTCGGTGGTAGCATTATAAGATGATCTCACTAAATTTCAAGGTATAAGTGTTCTCCCTGAGTATGCATCGTTGCGACAGTTCGTTGTGCCGAGACACCACATGATGATCGGGTGTGATAAGCTCTACGTTCACATACAACAGGTGCAAGCCAGTTTTGCACATGCAGAATACTCGGGTTAAACTTGACGAGCCTAGCATATGCAGATATGGCCTCGGAACACTGAGACCGAAAGGTCGAGCGTGAATCATATAGTAGATATGATCAACATAGTGATGTTCACCATTGAAAACTACTCCATCTCACGTGATGATCGGACATGGTTTAGTTGATATGGATCACTTGATCACTTAGATGATTAGAGGGATGTCTATCTAAGTGGGAGTTCTTAAGTAATATGATTAATTAAACTTTAATTTATCATGAACTTAGTACCTGATTGTATTTTGCATGTCTATGTTGTTGTAGATAAATGGCTCGTGCTGTTGTTCTGTTGAATTTTAATGCGTTCCTAGAGAAAGCTAAGTTGAAAGATGATGGTAGCAATTACACGGACTGGGTCCGTAACTTGAGGATTATCCTGATTGCTGCACAGAAGAATTACGTCCTGGAAGCACCACTAGGTGCCAAACCCGCTGTAGGAGCAACGCCAGATGTTATGAACGTCTGGCAGAGCAAAGCTGATGACTACTCAATTGTTCAGTGTGCCATGCTTTATGGCTTAGAACCGGGACTTCAACGACGTTTTGAACGTCATGGAGCATATGAGATGTTCCAGGAGTTGAAGTTAATATTTCAAGCGAATGCCCGGATTGAGAGATATGAAGTCTCCAATAAGTTCTAAAGCTGCAAAATGGAGGAGAATAGTTCTGTCAGTGAACATATACTTAGAATGTTTGGGTACCATAACCACTTGACTCAACTGGGAGTTAATCTTCCTGATCATAGTGTCATTGACAGAGTTCTTCAGTCACTGCCACCAAGCTACAAAAGCTTCGTGATGAACTATAATATGCAAGGGATGGATAAGACAATTCCCGAGCTCTTTGCAATGCTAAAGGCTGCGGAGGTAGAAATCAAGAAGGAGCATAAAGTGTTGATGGTTAACAAGACCACCGGTTTCAAGAAGAAGGGCAAAGGGAAGAAGGGGAACTTCAAGAAGAATGGCAAACAAGTTGCTGCTCAAGTGAAGAAGCCCAATTCTGGACCTAAGCCTGAGACTGAGTGCTTCTACTGCAAATGGACTGGTCACTGGAAGCGGAACTGCCCCAAGTATTTGGCGGAGAAGAAGGATGGCAAAGTGAAAGGTATATTTGATATACATGTTATTGATGTGTACTTAACTAATGCTCGCAGTAGCGCCTGGGTATTTGATACTGGTTCTGTTGCTAATATTTGCAACTCGAAACAGGGGCTACGAATTAAGAAAGATTGGCTAAGGACGAGGTGACGATGTGCGTGGGAAATGGTTCCAAAGTCGATGTGATCGCCGTCGGCACGCTACCTCTACATCTACCTTCGGGATTAGTTTTAGACCTAAATAATTGTTATTTGGTGCCAGCGTTGAGCATGAACATTATATCTGGATCTTGTTTGATGCGAGATGGTTATTCATTTAAATCAAAGAATAATGGTTGTTCTATTTATATGAGTAATATCTTTTATGGTCATGCACCCTTGATGAGTGGTCTATTTTTACTAAATCTTGATAGTAGTGATACACATGTTCATAGTATTGAAGCCAAAAGATATAAGTTTAATAATGATAGTGCAACTTATTTGTGGCACTGCCATTTAGGTCATATTGGTGTAAAGCGCATGAAGAAACTCCATGCTGATGGACTTTTGTAATCACTTGATTATGAATCACTTGATGCTTGCGAACCATGCCTCATGGGAAAGATGACTAAGACTTCGTTCTCCGGAACAATGGAGTGAGCAACAGACTTGTTGGAAATAATACATACTGATGTATGCGGTCCGATGAGTGTTGATGCTCGCGGCGGGTATCGTTATTTTCTGACCTTCACAAATGATTTGAGCAGATATGGGTATATCTACTTGATGAAACATAAGTCTGAAACATTTGAAAAGTTCGAAGAATTTCAGAGTGAAGTGGAAAATCATCGTAACAAGAAAATAAAGTTTCTACGATCTGATCGCGGAGGAGAATATTTGAGTTACGAGTTTGGTCTTCATTTGAAACAATGTGGAATAGTTTCGCAACTCACGTCACCCGGAACACCACAGCGTAATGGTGTGTCCGAACGTCGTAATCATACTTTATTAGATATGGTGCGATCTATGATGTCTCTTACTGATTTACTGCTATCGTTTTGGGGTTATGCTTTAGAGATGGCTGCATTCACGTTAAATAGGGCACCATGTAAATCCGTTGAGACGACACCATATGAACTGTGGTTTGGCAAGAAACCCAAGTTGTCGTTTCTTAAAGTTTGGGGCTGCGATGCTTATGTGAAAAAGCTTCAACCTGATAAGCTCGAACCCAAATCGGAGAAATGTGTCTTCATAGGATGCCCCAAGGAGACTGTTGGGTACACCTTCTATCACAGATCCGAAGGCAAGATATTCGTTGCTAAGAATGGATCCTTTCTAGAGAAGGAGTTTCTCTCGAAAGAAGTAAGTGGGAGGAAAGTATAACTTGATGAGGTAATTGTACCTTCTCTCGAGTTGGAAAGTAGTACATCACAGAAGTCAGTTCCAGTGATTCCTACACCAACCAGTGAGGAAGCTAATGATGATGATCATGAAACTTCTGATCAAGTTACTACCGAACCTCGTAGGTCAACCAGAGTAAGATCCGCACCAGAGTGGTACGGTAATCCTATTCTGGAGGTCATGTTACTTGACCATGACGAACCTACAAACTATGAGGAAGCGATGATGAGCCCAGATTCCACAAAATGGCTTGAGGCCATGAAATCTGAGATGGGATCCATGTATGAGAACAAAGTATGGACTTTGGTTGACTTGCCCCATGATCGGCAAGCCATAAAGAATAAATGGATCTTCAAGAAGAAGACTGACATTGACGGTAATATTACTGTCTACAAAGCTCGACTTGTTGCGAAAGGTTTTCGACAAGTTCAAGGAGTTGACTACGATGAGACCTTCTCACCCGTAGCGATGCTTAATGTCAGGACCCCGATTCCAAGTCACATCGATCTAGCCGGTAACACCTCATATCACTTTGTGGCCTCACGCACGGTATTCCCACGGGTGTGGCTTTACCATGGCCCGGGACCATTTGCGCCTTTTGGCTCACGTATATGATAGTATCGCTAGCATCAATATGACAGAGAACCCGGGCTGACATGACTAGTCGTGAACCCAAAGTGGCACTAACTTACGGGGACAGGCATACATGAATCAACATCGAGCATGTCGGTCAGCAGCGTGCGAATCCGGGCTGTAGCACTGGGCTAACAGTACTCCGGGAACCCAGGCTGTTGCAGGCTAGGCAGGACTCCGGATGTCACCGCGTGACATTTCCCCGAAGGGACAGACACAGGAACGAAGTGAATCACATGCCGGCCAGTCAAGTGTTCCGGAGCAGTAGTGCTGGGCTAGCAGGACTCCGGTGAACCGGGCTGCAGCGGACCACACACGGGCTGAACCGAGTCCACATATTCACCATATCAATACACCACTATGGATCCGCTCCCGTCTCCCTACGAGAACGCCATCCATAGCACTCACGCTTATCTTGCGCATTTTAGAGTATCCACTTTCACTTGTCTATGAACTGTACAGGCAACCCAGAAGTCCTTTTCTGCGGACATGGCTATTCGAATAGATGATGTTAACCCTACAGGGGTGTACTTCTTCACACACGCTCTCGCCACTTACCACCATGTACACGTCGTGTATCTCGGCAACCTTCAAGCGGAAGCCTGGCGAGGGAGTTGGCCACGACCTGACTAACCACACAAGTCTCTCGTCCAGGTTTATCGCCTATTCGGGTTCCATCCGCAAGGAGATCAGGCCGGGGTGTCGCTCACGGCCCCAAACGATGTGTGCAGGGTTCCCAAGCCCACCATCCGGGTGCCACTTGGTACACCGGGCCACTGTGCCTAGTCTGTCCCAAGCCCACCTGTACCGGGTGCCACTTAGTAGACTACTAGCACTACCTACAAACACCAGAAACTAGTTGCAACTCCTGGACAGAGATCATGTTGATTAATAAGTCGAGAGGGGTCGAGTTACCGGAACCCAATGTGTGGTAGTAACTGTTCATGGATCACAAACACAGAACTCAGTTCCTGAGGACGGCTGCAATGAGACAACCCACCATGTACTCCTACATGGCCTCTCACCGCTACGTTTACCAAATCATGTTCACACACTTAGCTCTCACACAGTAGGACATGCTCACAACATTCCAATCCATTCCCGATGAATCAGACCTGACACAACTCTAAGCAATAGCAGGCATGACAAACAAGCATGAATGAGTAGGCACATCAGGGCTCAAACAACTCCTACTCATGCTAGTGGGTTTCATCTATTTACTGTGACAATGACAGGTCATGCAGGGGAAAGGGGTTCAACTACCGCAGCATGTAACAGTTGAAAAGTTGTTGTCCTAATGCAGTAAAAGAGAGCAGGAGCGAGAGAGGGGGATTATATCGGAATGAACAAGGGGGTTTTGCTTGCCTGACACTTTCGAAGATAGTATAGTTCTCCATCGGTGTCATCGATCACATCATCGAAGCAACATCTACGGAGAGGGGACAATTACCGGCAACAGAGAGAAAACACAATCAATGCAATGCACGATATGATGCATGATCATGACATGGAAATACGAGTGTGTTGGGCTAATGCCACTACAACCAGAAGGTTTTGAGCTTATTTGAACCAAAGATTCAAATACAAACTCAAGTTATGGGTTCATATAAGTGCATTAACATGTTTGACCTAAACAGCAAGGTTAAGTTGCTCTAACATGCATGAAACCAGTACAGATGGATAGATTGGATTTTTCTGATCATTTTCCATATATAACTTATTTCATTCTGAGTTACGGTTGATTTTATATGATTTTCAGAAGTTTATAACATTTTCTGAAATAAATAAATCATTTAAGATTTATTTAAATTCCAGACAGAATTACTGCATCAGCATGACATCACTATGATGTCAGCGGTCAACAGGGCCGGTCCAGGTCAAACCTGACCAGTGGGGCCCGCGTGTTAGTGGCTAACTAAACTAACCTAGTTTAATTAGCACTAACCTAGGTTAAACTGATTAAGTTTAAACCTAAACTAGATTAATTAGCCGGGCGGGGCCCGCATGTCAGTGTGAGAGAGGGTCAAACCCCTGGGCAGACGGGGTCAAACCCAGCCGGTCAAAACGGTCAACCCGCCGGCGTTTAGCCGCCGGCGAGGCCGGACGCGGCGGAGCGCGTCGGGATCCACCTACAGTGGCTCTTTTGGCGCGCAGGGAGCAGCTACGGGAAGAGGGTGGAGTGGCACACCCAACGGTGGCGGTGGCGGAGGCTGGGGTGGCCGGGAGCAGCGCCGGCGACGAGGTTTGCGGCGGCCGGAGCTCGGGTGCAAGCGGGGATGGGGCTGCGGTGCGCAAATGAGAGCGGCGAGGTGCTAAGAAGGCTCTACGCGATGCGGGGAGCGCGTTGGGCGCATGCCCGGGACCAAATGGTCACCGGAGTGTCACCGGCGATGAGCGCCGGTGGCGGCGCGTCTAGGTGAGTGCGGTGCAGTCGCTACGGCGCACGAGGAAAGAAAAGAAGAGGAGGGGGGAAGGTCGGTGGCTCACAGCGGTCACGTAGAGAAGCTCGGTGGGCTCGGGGAAGGGTTGGTGACGGCGTGCGGTCGCCGGCGATCTCGGCGGACCGAGGTTGAAGAAGACGGCGTTGGCAGCGATTTAGGGCTTCCGGCGTCGCGCGGCTCGGTGAGGAGGAAGAGAAGGTCAGGGCAGAGCACGGGAACACGTCGGAGAGGCGCGGGGAAGGCGGTGGCCACGACTGTGGCGGTCGGTGGCGGCGAGCACGCTCGGCTGTGGTGGGGAACAGCGAGAGAGAGGCGGGGAGGAAAAAGTGCGGTGTCCAGGGGGGTCGAGGGGAGGCCGGGGAGGCGGTTCAGGCGTCGCGCTGGCGAGGGACACAAGCAGGCAGGGAGGTGGCGCGGCACTCGTGGAGGCGTCCAGAAGCGGCGAAAGCAGGAGGTGGCCTCGCGCGTGGACGCGCGCGGCGACCACACGCCCGACGTCCCTCTGGCGTCCTTCTGGCGCGAGGTGGGAGACGGTGGCGGCTCTGGTGGGCTGGGCCAGCTCCTGGGCCGTGGTGGGGCGCCAGGTAAGTGGCCCGAGGCCTATCTCTCTCTCTTTTCCTATTTTTCTTTTTCTATTTTATTTCCTCTGTTCTGATTTAGTTTAGCCACTAAATCATTTTAATAAATTCTGTAGGTTATTATATGGCTTTCAAAAATATATACAAAGCCACTCACAAACTTCCAAAATTGTTGGAGTTATATTTAATTTATATTAAATATAAACCCAAAGAAAATAATTGTTGAATTAATTCAAATGGCCAAGATAAATGTTTCTGAGCTCCTAAAAATATTGGTTTGAATTTTACCTCTTGCCAATATTTTTATAGAATAAGAGGAACATTTCCTTGGACTCATTTGAGAAGATTTTAAAGTTGGTTATCTCTGAGGTCATTTCTGAGGGTTTCAACTAACCTCAATTCAACTTTCAGAATTTAAACATGATGACATGAACATCAAGCAAAGTCAAACAAGAGCTGATCCTGGGGTTGTGACAACTCACCCCCACTAAACAAGGATCTCGTCCCGAGATTCAAGACGTGAGGTAAGATGACAGAGGGGACACAAAGCTAATAACACGATCTTCATGATCCAACTGTCCTTCTCGAGGATGTTGATTCATTGCATCATCTTGATCTCGACGTCTTGCTTTGAGAACTTCATCCGACTATGATGACGGAAGAGAGGGAAACTCTACAGGATTGATCTTCTCGAAGATCGAGCTATACAAGATCAACTCGCGGAATGAGATGTTGAAACATCTCGAGTTGAGACACAAAACACATCGAGAGGGATGGAAGAACAAACGATGAGGTTTGATTTGGTGGGCAACAATCCCACGCTTAGATAATATGGTGCATGGGTTCCAAAGCAGCGAGGAGTTAATTGCCATGACTCCATAACGGGGCACCTTAGGAAAGGTGACTCATAGAATTATTCCCTTAAGTGGCAAAAAGAATTACTTTTGATACAAAGATCGTTGAAACTCTTTATACCAGCCTAAGGCAATCACAAACGATCGTGTGAACGAATTCGAAAGAATGGCATACTCATACCAGAAGGAATGATGTGGACTACCTTGTTGAAGACAACACCATGGATGATTTTACTTATCATCGGGGATGGATGGGACCCATAGTAGGACCACTTTTGAAGATGATCCTAAACAGTAATTACTGAGGTGCAAGCTGGGAACAAAATGCAAATGCTGGGTATGATTCTGGTAACTGGGGATAACTCAACAAGAGTGATCCCACCGTTGAATGGTTCTAGCATAATCGAGGAAACCGAGAGCACAAGGACCCCTGAGGATCAACTTCTAGAATAAGTTGCACTAAATCCTCATGGAGAAGATGGTTAAATAGCTCAATCAAGATACTACAATGATAGATCTTCCGGCTAGGTGTGTCGGCCAGAACATCAACCTTGTCGGGACCTACATCATAATCTTGGAAAAGTTCCAACCGTCATATCTGCCTGAGATTCGGATCTAGTTGGTAACAGGATATTCCAGACTCATCGAGTCCAGAAGAAAATGAAGGTTTGCAACACAAATCGACGATGACGTTGCGAGATTCTCGAGAAATGAGCTACGGTAGCAAGCTCCAAAACATGAGCTGGTTCTGCTACATACATGTGAGCACGCTGTCCCGGACAAGCATGGCCACGTAGTAGTCTTATAATAAAACACTACCGAGTTCTGGTTAGGAACCATCAACAAGGATGTCGAAGTCCTTGCGTAAGTCTAGCTCTTAAGAAGAAACTTCTTCTCCTTGAACAAATCAATCAGTGGCTTGGTGTGCTAGGGATACATATAGAATGAAGGTTGCAAGTCTCCAAACCATAGAATACTTCACACATGTGCATGACTGACTTGGGATGATTCCAAAGGAAGCAAAAACAAGCTTTCTCGAATCCACGGCGGCAACTTATATCAAATGCACGTGAATTAGAGGAAGTCACTACTTTCATCCAAACGTATACCTCATGAGCGGAACATGAAGGCAATGCTTACAAAGTTTCCAATACTAGCTGGATGTTCAACATGAATCATGGAGAAGGTAGCAGTGTTGCTGATGGGCTCAACAACAATTCATCCAGGTTTCCATGGAGATGGAATTCCATAATTATGTGAACAAGTGATAGCATTGGTCAGACCCAAAGGATATAATGGTGTATGCTCGAGGGATCAACCACGAGTAAGACAACATTACGAATATCGTTGGTTCTGATTTGATTTGACGATAGCCCATACGCAAATCAAAGATTTGGGTAAGACAATAGATCCAATCAATTGACACGAGGATCAGTCAATGAAGATATCATCTTTCTTCAACACACATACAAGATATCCCTTAACATGAACTAAGTCAGACAAGCTTTTATCTTCCAACTCTCCAAGTGGTTGTTTAGCTTAACCAACTAGCTCAGGGTATCCAACACGGATTTTTGGAGAATGGGTGGTTTACAAGAAACCAGCTTGGTCACGAACTCAGCATAGCGCTCAGGTGACAACCTGGTAACACTTCTGGGAAGATATTCGGAAAATCACGAACCACCGATATGCTACTAAGCTCGAGAACAATCTTGCTCTTCAGGGCAAGATGATATGATCAAATGAGCGAAGGATTGACAAAATCCTAACTCATTGATCGAAGAGTGCACCAGGAAATATGGACTAGGTAGCACGATAAATCTTAGGATGATGATTGGATAACCAACACGCTAAGAATGAAATTATTGTCCATTAGCTACCAAGCAACTAAGTTGCTAGGGGCATTGATTTCACACATCGCAATTCACTTGTCGGTATTCCGGTTACAATAACATGGAGACCGAGGAATGAATGATGATGGTGAGAAGTATCATTGCGTCAAGAATTCATAAGAGGTGGTGCAACTCCCACGATATTCCTGACATAAGGGGGTAATACTCCAGGGTGGAACAGACTAGAAGCTGAATTGGCATTCTTAATCTGTGGAACACAACTACTTTGACCCAATCCTGGATATGGATGAGGTACTGGAGTTTGTTTCTCCTAGTCATTCTAAAATAGAATGGCTTGACGGACCACAAGAATAATAGGCATCGATGAACACGAATGCAAGACATGCTCTTTACTATCTTATGATAGCCGGAGGTCAGAATACAACTAAAGAGAACAGCTCAAAGGAACAGATGATTTCTTTAAGTTGTAGATGCATCGGTTAGCACGTTGAATAAGTTCAACATGTTTCTTCCGAATAACCCATGCAGAAAGATAGGACTGGCAGAGTCACAACATAAAACCGAGAACTCATCAAGAGCACTCTAGTTGTGATCTTTCGGTTCAACGTGGAACTTTTGCCATAAATAGTTCATGGTATTTGGAAGAAGGAAATACCACGGACATCGAGGACTATTGCCAAGGTTACTTATATCCTAAAGGAACTAGCAAACACTATCAACATGAAGTAAGTAGGGTGAATCTCGGGCTCAAAAACCCAGGAATAGAATACCTACCAACTAAATGGCATCACGGGATGCTTTCGAGAATGTGGCCAGAATCATCACACTGGGAACACAAAACATGGCTAGATTACCTGGTGACCCTCTAAGACACCTAGGGTCATAATACTAGCTCCAACATATATGTCGAGGCAATGGAGTACCTCAACACACTGATTAGTGTGGTTGAACTGGCCCAAAGGGACATCAGGAACATGGAAAGGATTTGCAAATGCATCAGACTGTTTAGAAACCTGGGATGACTCGGACAGCATAACGGCTGTAAATGCTCAAAAAGATTTGAGACATCCTGCAAATTGGTGGCATAACCACTTAACATCACATTATCAATGTTCGGAGATCAACTAAGAACACATGGAAGTAGTAGAAACTGAACTGGGGCTTGAAACCAACAATCCTACGAGTCTACGGATTAGTAACATGTGATCCTGATAGAAAGATGAGGAGCCTAGTTCTTAATCCCCGTAGAAAAGAAAAGGTTGACTCAAATCAGAAGGGCATAAGGTAAAGGAGTAAAAAGAGCCTTACGTTCCCTTTCCACAAACAATTCCCTTACATAACTAAAGAATTTCTAGACTCAACTTCGACCAGTTTGGCTTGGTAATCCTACAGGCAGTCAGGCTCTGATACCAAAGCTGTCAGGACCCCGATTCCAAGTCACATCGATCTAGCCGGTAACACCTCATATCACTTTGTGGCCTCACGCACGGTATTCCCACGGGTGTCGCCTTACCATGGCCCGGGACCGTTTGCGCCTTTTGGCTCACGTATATGATAGTGTTGCTAGCATCCATATGACAGAGAACCCGGGCCGACATGACTAGTCGTGAACCCAAAGTGGCACTAACTTACGGGGACATGCATACATGAATCAACATCGAGCATGTCGGTCAGCAGCGTGCGAATCCGGGCTGTAGCACTGGGCTAACAGGACTCCGGGAACCCGGGCTGTAGCAGGCTAGGCAGGACTCCGGATGTCACCGCGTGACATTTCCCCGAAGGGACAGACACAGGAACGAAGTGAATCACATGCCGGCCAGTCAAGTGTTCCGGAGCAGTAGTGCTGGGCTAGCAGGACTCCGGTGAACCGGGCTGTAGCGGACTACTATGGCTCATGGAAGCACAAGACTACATTTCCCCATAAGAGAGGCTACCAAGGATAGCCAACTAGGTTGTCGGATCCCACACATACCAAGCATTTCAATCATACACACAATATGCTCGATATGTGTAAATACAACATGGCATCACAACATAACTCTATGACCCAAGTACTTATTCATTTGGCTCCGAGGAGCGAGATATTACAAACATGGTTCTCATGACCCAACATTCAGAGCATACAAGTCAAAGCACATGCAGAAGCTCAACATGTTTGAGTACAGACATCTACAAATGGAAAAGGCTGAGAAGCCTGACTATCTACCAGATCCTGCCGAGGGCACAAGATCGTAGCTGAGGTATCAAGCTAAACGTCGAAGTCCACACGGAACTACTAGCGAGACTGACGTCTCTCTGCAAAACATAAAATAGGCAAACGTGAGTACAAATGTACCCAGCAAGACTTACATCAGAACTAACTACATATGCATCGATATCAACAAAGGGGGTAGTGGAGTTTAACTGCAGCAAGCCAGCTTTGACTCAGTGGCTAACCTGAACTACTACTGCAAGCAACTCTTTTGAGGTGGCGCACACGAGTCCACATATTCACCATATCAATACACCACTATGGATCTACTCCCGTCTCCCTGCGAGAACGCCATCCATAGCACTCACGCTTATCTTGCGCATTTTAGAGTATCCACTTTCACTTGTCTATGAACTGTACAGGCAACCCAGAAGTCCTTTTCCGCGGACAGGGCTATTCGAATAGATGATGTTAACCCTGCAGGGGTGTACTTCTTCACACACGCTCTCGCCACTTACCACCATGTACACATCGTGTATCTCGGCAACCTTCAAGCGGAAGCCTGGCGAGGGAGTCGGCCACGACCTGACTAACCACACAAGTCTCTCTTCCAGGTTTATCGCCTATTTGGGTTCCATCCGCAAGGAGATCCGGCCGGGGTGTCGCTCACGGCCCCAAACGATGTGTGCAGGGTTCCCAAGCCCACCATCCGGGTGCCACTTGGTACACCGGGCCACTGTGCCTAGTCTGTCCCAAGCCCACCTGTATCGGGTGCCACTTAGTAGACTACTAGCACTACCTACAAACACCAGAAACTAGTTGCAACTCCTGGACAGAGATCATGTTGATTAATAAGTCGAGAGGGGTCGAGTTACCGGAACCCAATGTGTGGTAGTAACTGTTCATGGATCACAAACACAGAACTCAGTTCCTGAGGACGGCTGCAATGAGACAACCCACCATGTACTCCTACATGGCCTCTCACCGCTACCTTTACCAAATCGTGTTCACACACTTAGCTCTCACACAGTAGGACATGCTCACCACATTCCAATCCATTCCCGATGAATCAGACCTGACACAACTCTAAGCAATAGCAGGCATGACAAACAAGCATGAATGAGTAGGCACATCAGGGCTCAAACAACTCCTACTCATGCTAGTGGGTTTCATCTATTTACTGTGACAATGACAGGTCATGCAGGGGAAAGGGGTTCAACTACCGCAGCATGTAACAGTTGAAACGTTGTTGTCCTAATGCAGTAAAAGAGAGCAGGAGCGAAAGAGGGGGATTATATTGGAATGAACAAGGGGGTTTTGCTTGCCTGACACTTCCGAAGATAGTATAGTTCTCCATCGGTGTCATCGATCACATCATCGAAGCAACGTCTACTGAGAGGGGACAATTACCGGCAACAGAGAGAAAACACAATCAATGCAATGCACGATATGATGCATGATCATGACATGGCAATATGAGTGTGTTGGGCTAATGCAACTACAACCAGAAGGTTTTGAGCTTATTTGAACCAAAGATTCAAATACAAACTCAAGTTATGGGTTCATATAAGTGCATTAACATGTTTGACCTAAACAGCAAGGTTAAGTTGCTCTAACATGCATGAAACCAGTACAGATGGATAGATTGGATTTTTCTGATCATTTTCCATATATAACTTATTTCATTCTGAGTTACGGTTGATTTTATATGATTTTCAGAAGTTTATAACATTTTCTGAAATAAATAAATCATTTAAGATTTATTTAAATTCCAGACAGAATTACTGCATCAGCATGACGTCACTATGATGTCAGCGGTCAACAGGACCGGTCCAGGTCAAACCTGACCAGTGGGCCCCGCGTGTCAGTGGCTAACTAAACTAACCTAGTTTAATTAGCACTAACCTAGGTTAAACTGATTAAGTTTAAACCTAAACTAGATTAATTAGCCAGGCGGGGCCCGCATGTCAGTGTGAGAGAGGGTCAAACCCCTGGGCAGACGGGGTCAAACCCAGCCGGTCAAAGCGGTCAACCCGCCGGCGAGGCCGGACGCGGCGGAGCGCGTCGGGATCCACCTACAGTGGCTCTTTCGGCGTGCAGGGAGCAGCTACGGGAAGAGGGTGGAGTGGCGCACCCAACGGTGGCGGTGGCGGAGGCTGGGGTGGCCGGGAGCAGCGCCGGTGACGAGGTTTGCGGCGGCCGGAGCTCGGGTGCAAGCACGGATGGGGCTGCGGTGCGCAAATGAGCGCGGCGAGGTGCTAAGAAGGCTCTACGCGATGCGGGGAGCGCGTTGGGCGCATGCCCGGGACCAAATGGTCACTGGAGCGTCACCGGCGATGAGCGCGGGCGGCGGCGCGTGCTGGTGAGCGCGGTGCTGTCGCTACGGCGCACGAGGAAAGAAAAGAAGAGGAGGGGGGAAGGTCGGTGGCTCACAGCGGTCACGTAGAGAAGCTCGGTGGGCTCGGGGAAGGGTTGGTGATGGCGTGCGGTCGCCGGCGATCTCGGCGGACCGAGGTTGAAGAAGACGGCGTTGGCAGCGATTTAGTGCTTCCGGCGTCGCGCGGCTCGGTGAGGAGGAAGAGAAGACCAGGGCGGAGCACGGGAACACGTCGGAGAGGCGCGGGGAAGGCGGTGGCCACGGCTGCGGCGGTCGGCGGCGGCGAGCACGCTCGGCTGTGGTGGGGAACAACGAGAGAGAGGCAGAGAGGGAAAAGTGCGGTGTCCAGGGGGGGGGGGTCGTGGGGAGGCCGGGGAGGCGGTTCAGGCGTCGCGGTGGCGAGGGACACAGGCAGGCAGGGAGGTGGCGTGGCACTCGTGGAGGCGTCCAGAAGCGGCGTAAGCAGGAGGTGGCCTCGCGCGTGGACGCGCGCGGCGACCACACGCCCGACGTCCCTCTGGCATCCTTCTGGCGCGAGGTGGGAGACGGTGGCGGCTCTGGTGGGCTGGGCCAGCTCCTGGGCCGTGGTGGGGCGCCAGGTAAGTGGCCCGAGGCCTATCTCTCTCTCTCTCTCTTTTCCTATTTTTCTTTTTCTATTTTATTTCCTCTGTTCTGATTTAGTTTAGCCACTAAATCATTTTAATAAATTCTGTAGGTTATTATATGGCTTTCAAAAATATATACAAAGCCACTCACAAACTTCCGGAATTGTTGGAGTTATATTTAATTTATATTAAATATAAACCCAAAGAAAATAATTGTTGAATTAATTCAAATGGCCAAGATAAATGTTTCTGAGCTCCTAAAAATATTGGTTTGAATTTTACCTCTTGCCAATATTTTTATAGAATAAGAGGAACATTTCCTTGGACTCATTTGAGAAGATTTTAAAGTTGGTTATCTCTGAGGTCATTTCTGAGGGTTTCAACTAACCTCAATTCAACTTTCAGAATTTAAACATGATGACATGAACATCAAGCAAAGTCAAACAAGAGCTGATCCTGGTGTTGTGACACTTAAGTCCGTCCGAATCATGTTAGCAATTGCCGCATTTTATGATTATGAAATTTGGCAAATGGATGTCAAAACTGCATTCCTTAATGGATATCTTAAAGAAGAGTTGTAATGATGCAACCAGAAGGTTTTGTCGATCCAAAAGGTGCTAACAAAGTGTGTAAGCTCCAGCGATCCATTTATGGACTGGTGCAAGCATCTCAGAGTTGGAATATACGCTTTGATAGTGTGATCAAAGCATATGGTTTTATACAGACTTTTGGAGAAGCCTGTATTTACAAGAAAGTGAGTGGGAGCTCTGTAGCATTTCTGATATTATATGTGGATGACATATTGTTGATTGGAAATGATACTGAATTTCTGAATAGCATAAAAGGATACTTGAATAAGAATTTTTCAATGAAAGACCTCGGTGAAGCTGCTTATATATTAGGAATCAAGATCTATAGAGATAGATCAAGACGCTTAATTGGACTTTCACAAAGCACATACCTTTATAAAGTTTTGAAGAAGTTCAAAATGGATCAAGAAAAGAAAGGGTTCTTGCCGGTGTTACAAGGTGTGAAGTTGAGTCAGACTCAATGCCCGACCACTTCAGAAGATAGAGAGAAAATGAAAGTCATTCCCTATGCTTCAGCCATAGGTTCTGATAGAGAGAAAATGAAAGTCATTACCTATGCTTCAGCCATAGGTTCTATCATGTATGCAATGCTGTGTACCAGACCTGATGTGTGCCTTGCTATTAGTTTAGCAGGGAGGTACCAAAGTAATCCAGGAGTGGATCACTGGACAGCGGTCAAGATCATCCTGAAATACCTGAAAAGGATTAAGGATATGTTTCTCGTTTATGAAGGTGACAAAGAGCTCATCGTAAACGGTTACGTCGATGCAAGCTTTGACACTGATCTGGATGACTCTAAGTCACAAACCGGATACGTATTTTTATTGAATGGTGGAGCTGTCAGTTGGTGCAGTTCCAAGTAGAGCGTCGTGGCGTGATCTACGTGTGAAGCGGAGTACATAGCTGCTTCGGAAGCAGCAAATGAAGGAGTCTGGATGAAGGAGTTCATATCCGATCTAGGTGTCAGACCTAGTGCATCGGGTCCAATGAAAATCTTTTCTGACAATACTGGTGCAATTGCCTTGGCAAAGGAATCCAGATTTCACAAGAGAACCAAGCACATCAAGAGACGCTTCAATTCCATCCGCGATCAAGTCAAGGAGGGAGACATAGAGATTTGCAAGATACATACGGATCTGAATGTTGCAGACCCCGTTGACTAAGCCTGTCTCACGAGCAAAACATGATCAGCACCAAGACTCCATGGGTGTTAGAATCATTACTATGTAATCTAGATTATTGACTCTAGTGCAAGTGGGAGACTGAAGGAAATATGGCCTAGAGGCAATAATAAAGTTGTTATTTATATTTCCTTATATCATGATAAATGTTTATTATTCATGCTAGAATTGTATTAACCGGAAACTTAGTACATGTGTGAATACATAAACAAAACAGAGTGTCACTAGTATGCCTCTACTTGACTAGCTCGTTAATCAAAGATGGTTAAGTTTCCTAACCATAGACATGAGTTGTCATTTGATGAACGAGATCACATCATTAGAGAATGATGTGATTGACTTGACCCATCCATTAGCTTAGCACGATGATCGTTTAGTTTGTTGCTATTGCTTTCTTCATAACTTATACATGTTCCTATGACTATGAGATTATGCAACTCCCGAATACCGGAGGAACACTTAGTGTGCTATCAAACGTTACAACGTAACTGGGTGATTATAAAGATGCTCTATAGGTATCTCCGATGGTGTTTGTTGAGTTGGCATAGATCGAGATTAGGATTTGTCACTCCGATTGTCGGAGAGGTATCTCTGGGCCCACTCTGTAATGCTCATCACTCTAAGCCTTGCAAGCAATGTGACTAATGAGTTAGTTACGGGATGATGCATTACGGAACGAGTAAAGAGACTTGCCGGTAACGAGATTGAATTGGTATTGAGATACCGACGATCGAATCTCGGGCAAGTAACATACCAATGACAAAGGGAACAACGTATGTTGTTATGCGGTTTGACCGATAAAGATCTTCCTAGAATATGTAGGAACCAATATGAGCATCCAGGTTCCGCTATTGGTTATTGACCGGAGATGAGTCTCGGTCATATCTACATAGTTCTCAAATCTGTAGGGTCTGCCCGCTTAATGTTAGTTGACGATCGGTATTATGAGTTTATGTGTTTTGATGTACCGAAGGTTGTTCGGAGTCCCGGATGTGTTCACGGACATGACGAGGAGTCTCGAAATGGTCGAGACATAAAGATAGATATATTGGAAGGCTATGTTTGGACATCGGAATAGTTTCGGGTGAGTTCGGGCATTTATCGCAGTACCGGGGGGTTATCGGAACCCCCCGGGGAGTTAATGGGCCTTAATGGGCCATGGTGGAAGAGAGGAGGAGGCGGCCAAGGTGGGGGCGCCCCCAAGCCCAATCCGAATTGGGAGGGGGGCCGGCCCCCATTTCCTTCTCTCCCTCTCCCTCTTCCTTCTTCACCTAGTCCAACTAGGGAAGGGGGGAAACCTACTCCTACTGGGAGTAGGACTCCCCCCTTGGGCGCGCCATGAGAGGGTCGGCCCTCCCCTCCTCCACTCCTTTATATACGGGGGAGGGGGGCACCCCATAGACACACAAGTTGATTGTTTAGCCGTGTGCGGTGCCCCCCTCCACAAATTTCCACCTCGGTCATATCGTTGTAGTGCTTAGGCGAAGCCTTGCGTCGGTAACTTCATCATCACCGTCATCACGCTGTCGTGCTGACGAAACTCTCCCTCGACCTCAGTTGGATCTAGAGTTCGTGGGACTTCTCCGTGCTGAACGTGTGCAGATCGCGGAGGTGCCGTACCTTCGGTGCTAGGATCGGTCGGATCATGAAGACGTACGACTACATCAACCGCGTTGTCATAACGCTTCCGCTTTCGGTCTACGAGGGTACGTGGACAACACTCTCCCCTCTCGTTCCTATGCATCACCTAGATAGATCTTGTGTGATCGTAGGAATTTATTTTAAATTACTATGTTACCCAACACGGACGAGGCCATCATCTTAGCGTTCTCTGATGGCGTCCGCGGCGTCAAGATGAAGGAGGAGCTTGCCATCCACGAGGACCTATGCACGGCTTTGGAAACGTTCAACATGGCAACCAAGTGCGTGAGATCTGAGGAGGGGCGCCTCTCCCTCCTCGAGCTCCCAGCTGCCGACCCAGAAGACAAGAAGGCCAAGACCAAGGATGTGAAGCGCAAGGGAGAGGCCGTGGTCGCGGCTGAGCCAGAGATGAAGCGCGGCTGCGACCAGCCGAAGTCGTCCAAGGCCAGCCGTCCATTTTGCACCTTCCACAACGTACACAGCCACAACACCAACGACTGTCAAGAGCTCAGGGCCATCCGTGTGGGCGCTTCGGTCGACGCCCCGAGCGCAACGACCGGGGCTACGACCGAGGAGGAGGACGAAGTGGAGGACGCTGGGATGACCGCGGCCCCCGCCAGGAGTGGCGCGACCAGCCTCGTGATGACCGCTGGCAGGACCAGCCTCGCGAGGGCTCCTGAAGGGATCAGCCTCGTGAGGACCATCCACAAGGCAAGGCTGGCCTCCCTCCGCTGCCACCACCGCCAAGGAGGAACGATGATCATCATCAGGACGAGGGGGCTGGGGGCTTCCAGGAGCCGCGCGCCATCACCTGCATCTTGGGTGGCCCTCAGGCCCCAGCCTCCCAGCGCGCCTTCAAGCAGTTCGCGCGTGAGGTAAACGTGGCTCTCCCCAGGCTCGAGGCCACGCGCCCACTCCGGTGGTCCAAGTGCACCATCACCTTCAGCTCGTCAGACCAGCTCAAGTGCACGGCAACTGCCGGCGCCCTCCCGATGCTCTGCTCGCCCATCATCAGCAATGTCCTTGTCACCAAGACCCTCATCGATGGCAGTGCAGGGCTCAACGTTCTCTCCATCGATATGTTCGACCGCCTCCAAGTGCCATATGATCAGCTGCAGCCGACGAAGCCCTTCTTAGGAGTGACCGACGGCTCCACCACCCCGATAGGGCAGATCCGCCTCCCTGTCACCTTCGGCAAGCGTGACAACTACCGCACTGAGCTCATTGACTTCGACGTCGCCCACATTCGCCTTCTGTACAATGCCATCCTCGGGTACCCAGCCCTGGCCAAGTTCATGGCAGTGACTCATCATGGCCACAACGTCCTCAAGATGCCAGGTAGCTACGGCGTCATCACGATCGCCTGCGAAGAGAAGGACGCGGTGTGCTCTCTCGAGCGTGCCTACCAGGCTGCGGCAGTCGAGGACCCAGACAACGAAGGCGCCATCTACCCTCCTGAGGCCGTCCCCAAGAAGAAAAAACAGCTGCTCCACCAAGGGCCTCAGGAGAGCGGCGTCTCCAGCGGCACCACCTCAGGACCTGCGCCCGCAGATGGGGTGCCTCCCTCCCTCGCATAGGAAGGCGTGCCCAGTGCCCTCCTCAGGCTGGGCTCGGGGGCTCTCTTCAGTAGGGCCTCAGACCTAGCCAATGTCACGAGGGAGGCGCTCGGGCACCACGTGGAGGCATGCTTCACCGCACACTTCCCTCATCAGGGCACAAGGCACGAGGTGACTGGTGCTCAGGGGTTCATCACCAAGACCACCAAGAAGCTTCAAGAGGCATGAGCCATGCGCGGCGACCGCCGCCCACCACCTGGCGCAGCTCCTTGTCCTGGCGCGGATGATGAGCTGCGCGTCTGCGTCGACATTCCAGGGCTCAACAGAGTCACATCTCAGGAGCGCTTCTGGCCATCGCGCGTCGGCCGGTGTGAAGGCCCACCACACAGCTACATTCGCATGCCTTTCGGCTTGCCGAACGCGGCTGTCACCTTCTAGCGCCACCTGCGGAGCATCCTGGCAGCCCAGGAAGCCAGGCACCAGGCAGTCCTGGCGGAGATGGTGACGGTCCTTCGCGAGCCTCCCGGCCTCCCCAAGCCTCCTGAGGATCAGGACCCTGGCGCCTCATGAGGAGCAACTTCTTCAGCACGCGTCTTTAGCTACTCCAACACCTCATCAACAACGGTGCCAGGTGATGTTTTCTGGTTTATTCAGCTGGGGGCGCCTCTCGGGCGGCATCATCCCCAGGTCGCATGGCCCCGTCCCTGTATCCTTTTGCATCTTCAACTTACTCTGTTGGGGGCACCCCTCGGGCTGCATCATCCTCAGGCCGCATGGGTCCGTCCCTGTGGCATGTATCGTTCTTGCATCTATCTGAACTAGTGTTACTTGCCCCTTTGAGGTAATTTATACCTGCCAGCTGATTACCCGTCGCGGCATCCCGCGTTGCTGACCGACCTTTTGATCATCCTGCAACGGGGACTACGCATGCTGGCACGACGCTTGTGCTCGGGTCCAACCCTGCAACACCGATAAACCTGTGAGATCGAGCTCTAGCTCGCGGCCCGCCCCGTGCACGTCACCTCACCAGATCCACACTGCCCACATCTTCTTGCGGAATGATCAGCGGCAGGATAGCAAATATGATTACGAGCTATATTCCCCTCTCGAACTAACCCGCAGGAATCTACGGAGCCTAACTACGGGTGGCCCCACTAGCTCCTTCCTTTTCCCATGCAATTCGCTTGCGCGTTAAAGGGGGAGCTCCTGAGCATCGCGCCTCAGGAGCTCTTACTGACTCTCCAGCCCTCACCCCCTGGCCTTGACCACGGCATCGCGACCTGGCATACCAGCGGCGGCTGAGCTTCGCTCAAGGGTCGGGACCCGAGGACGCAGAGCACTTAGAAGAGCGTGAAAGGGGGGAGGGAAGCTGGCACGGGCCTAACCTAGCCAAACCACCGCCGCTGACGCACAAATTGGGCGCTGCACAAGGAATCGCCTCAGGCTCACTAAGATAAGTCACTTGCGGCCTTGCTCCGGCAATGCCGCCTTCCTTTTCTGCCTTCAGGGAGCTGCTTGCACGCTAAAGGGGACCTCTTGAGCAGCGCACCTCAGGAGCTCTTACCGGACCTTGGGCCGCTCACCTCCTGGCCTTGACCACGGCATCGCGACCTGGCATACCAGCAACGACGGAAGCCTGCCTGGGGACTGGGACCTGTCGGCGTAGAGCGCTAAGCTACCGCGAGGACGAAAAGGGGGACAATGCCGAAGCAAGACACGCAACCGCGAACATCATAATGGGAATAATATCGGCGCAAAAGCACTATAGATTCTTTACACACCCCCACGGGGTTCATCTCGATTCCTCGCGGGGAACAAAAGAAGAAGGCTTCCAGGAGTCATATCTACAGACGTCGCCGCCAACGCCATCATCAATAGTGGGCCACGAGGGGCGGACGCCAACCCCATCCAGATCATCGACGACGAGCAGATGCCATCGCTGCGCTCCGGGCACGGTGAGAGCTCGGGGGCACGTAGCTGTCGTCGCTCATCTCCGGAGTCTCGTCAAGCTCAGGAGAGTCACTGGACTCCAAGGAGCCGTCGCTGTTGCTGGAGGAGCTGTCGGCAGGACCGAGGACGGGCTCAGCACCTACTGCCGCACCATTCTGG
>NC_057802.1:300123184-300125461 GCF_018294505.1 Triticum aestivum | reverse complement strand
AGAGTATAGTTGCGAGGAATTTGGAGAGGTCATATGCGTTCTCAGAAGGTTTTTCAAAAAGAACAAGTTTGAGGAATTTGACCAGATGAGTCTTGAAGAATTTGACTAAGCATTCTTTGTCTTAGGTTCCAGAGTTGTATAGATCGAAGATCCACACAATTGAGGAATCTTGAAGAAAAATTATTGCTTAGAGAAACGAATCAAGAACAGATGACATGTGAGGTGTTTAGTGTGTGAAGAATTTGAAGAATAAACACCTTCGAAGTTTTTGTAGAAATCATTTGAATCAAAGAGGGCAGTAAAAGTAACTTTTAATTACCCTGAACGAAGAACACGATGAACTGTGAGGTGGAGAAGTGAAGTTCGTCTGTGCAGATCTTCCACGCCCTAACTCGGTGGAGGAAGACAGCTACGGCGGCGGTGGAGTGAAGAAATCCGCGGCCGGCGTGAGTACGGCGGCGACGAGGTCGAGGCAGTGAAGCTCTTCCTCACCGGCGACGATGAAGTAGCGGTGGCGCTAGGGTTTGAGAAGCTCGAGCTGGAGAGAGGTCGAGCGGAGTAAAGGAAGTGAGGAAGGGGAGAGGGGGTATTTATAGCCACGGTGAAAAACTGTTCGCCCGAAGATTTTGGACGAACGTGCCCCTGACCCTTCTCATTCGCTTGACATGTGTCACCCACGTACTGAGAAGTGGAGATCATGTTAGATCGTGGGTGAATAGATAAGTATTTCGTGGTATGCGGAACGGTTTGAGCGGCAAAGCCAAAAATTTGGATAAGATAATTTAAAAGTTCCGTTCGCAAATTCTTCAGCTGACAAGGACACAGTGAAGATTTTGAACGAGTTTCAAATAGAACGCACATGAAGAATTTGTGAATAGATTGGGTTGAGTATAGCATAGAGGGGGAAGGGTCCGATCACATTCACTTAGCAGAAAAAGCAACTTGAAGAATTAGCCATAAGTGAATGCTGTAGAGGACATAAACATATATATATATAGCCAATGAAGAAATATGACGGAAACGGTGAAGACAATGCAAAGTTGAAGAACATGAACAACTGAGGAATTTAAAAAACTGAGGAAAAACTCAAATTGAAGATTTTCAACTTTTGGTGGTGGCGTGACCCACCGTATAAGAATGATGATTTCAGACACCATGTACAATTGTCGTAGGGTTCTGAGAATCAAATTCTTCGTTAATTTCTTCACACTTGGAGTGTTATTCTTCATTGATTGAAGAAAAACGTTTCTTCATGTGTTGCACATCTAAGTCATCAATTTTGCATAAGTGTTAGGATGAGTGTCCTTTTCAAAGAACATTCTAAGATTCTAGGATATTTAGCTCACACCGCAATTTGCTAAATCTCTTCTCATCCAAGGGCTTTGTGAAGATATCGGCTAGCTGTTCTTCAGTCTTCACATGCTCAATAGAAATGTCGCCCTTCAACACATCATCACGAAGAAAATGATGACGAATCTGAATGTGCTTTGTCTTCGAGTGCTGAACTGGGTTGTGAGCAATCTTGATGGCACTCTCATTGTCACAGAAGAGAGGAACATTCTTCACGTTGACGCCATAGTCCTTGAGAGTTTGCTTCATCCACATCAATTGAGCACAGCAAGAACCAACAACAATGTACTCAGCTTCAGCAGTAGACAGTGATACACAGTTCTGTTTCTTCGAGGACCAACATACCAAAGATCGTCCGAGGAAATGGCATGTGCCAGATGTTGACTTGCGGTCCACACGATCACCAGCATAGTCAGAGTCAGAATATCCAATGATATCAAAAGCCGAGCCCTTGGGGTACCATAATCCAAGTGTTGGTGTGTGAGCTAGATATCGCAGAATATGCTTCACAGCCTTATGGTGTGATTCCTTCGGTGTAGCTTGAAATCGGGCACACATGCAAACACTAAGCATAATATCTGGCCTAGATGCACATAAATACAATAAAGAACCAATCATGGAGCGGTATACCTTTTGATCGAAGTCAATACCATTTTCATCAGTGCACAGATGGCCATTTGTGGGCATCGGAATTTTGACGCCTTTGCAATCTTGCATGCCGAATTTCCTCAGTACATCCTTGAGTTATTTCTCCTGAGATATGAATATGCCATTGCGCTATTGACGAATTTGAAGACCTAAGAAGAATTTCAATTGTCCCATCATAGACATTTGATATTCTTCACTCATTATATAGGCAAATTCATCACTATAATGTTGGTCAGTACAGCCAAAGATAATATCATCAACATATATTTGGCACACAAA
>NC_057802.1:300119860-300123123 GCF_018294505.1 Triticum aestivum | reverse complement strand
CCCTGACTTGCCTATCTCTGATGATTTCAGCAAGTTCTTCATCATCAGCTTCGTCTTCTTCAGACGGCACTTGGAAGGCGACCTGCTTCTTGTGAGGACTTGGGCGAGAACCTCGTCCAGCAGTGGTCTTTGTCTTCAGCAGAGAGGGTCCTGTTGAAGAATTTGGAGCAGCTGAGGTACTAGCTGAAGCTCCTGAGGCAATAGAGATCCCTGTAGTCCTTTGGCACGTGGCAAGATGCATAGGTGCTGAGGGTTTGGTCGGAGCAGCTGAGGACTTATGCGGAGGAGCTGAGGATTTTGGAGGAGCAGGAGCAGCATGAGGAATTGGCCGTGAGGGCTTTGAGGATTCTAGCCGTGAGGGCATTGCTGAGGAACTTTGCCTTGAGGGCATTGAAGGTGAAGCACTTGGCTTACACGCAGGCTTCTTTGCCATGGATTTCTTTGGCTTGATAGAGACCTCAGCGGCAGCAGCAGCAGCAGAGTCTTCATTGAATTTCCTCACTGCTTCTGTAGCTTGTTTAGCCAGCTTGGCCTGGCGCTTGGCCCATTCATCAGGATAGTCCTCACCACGCTTGAGGCTGGTGAGATCAGCTTCTTGGCCAGGTGCCAACGGAGGTCTTGGGCATGGAGGATTGAGTGCAAATTTCTTCACGTACTTGGGAGCCACATACCTGTACTCCCTCCACTCTCTTGCCCATCTCCTCTCTATCTTCTGAATGCGCACCTTGCGCTGTTTTTTATCTTCCTCAGGGGGTGTGCAGTACCCAGCATAGATGTCCTCAGGGATTTCAAATGCAGTGTTGACCTCAGGCCTCATTCCTCCTTCTGTGGCTTCTTTCCATCAGCCATTTTCTTCATATGAGGAATTTGAACAATTGAATTCTCTGAAGAAGTATGCAACTTTTCTTCGAGGAACGTTGCAAATGAGTTAAGTTGATGAGAACCTAGAGATTCAGCAGCGGACATGAGTACCTGTGAACAGAGTATAGTTGCGAGGAATTTGGAGAGGTCATATGCGTTCTCAGAAGGTTTTTCAAAAAGAACAAGTTTGAGGAATTTGACCAGATGAGTCTTGAAGAATTTGACTAAGCATTCTTTGTCTTAGGTTCCAGAGTTGTATAGATCGAAGATCCACACAATTGAGGAATCTTGAAGAAAAATTATTGCTTAGAGAAACGAATCAAGAACAGATGACATGTGAGGTGTTTAGTGTGTGAAGAATTTGAAGAATAAACACCTTCGAAGTTTTTGTAGAAATCATTTGAATCAAAGAGGGCAGTAAAAGTAACTTTTAATTACCCTGAACGAAGAACACGATGAACTGTGAGGTGGAGAAGTGAAGTTCGTCTGTGCAGATCTTCCACGCCCTAACTCGGTGGAGGAAGACAGCTACGGCGGCGGTGGAGTGAAGAAATCCGCGGCCGGCGTGAGTACGGCGGCGACGAGGTCGAGGCAGTGAAGCTCTTCCTCACCGGCGACGATGAAGTAGCGGTGGCGCTAGGGTTTGAGAAGCTCGAGCTGGAGAGAGGTCGAGCGGAGTAAAGGAAGTGAGGAAGGGGAGAGGGGGTATTTATAGCCACGGTGAAAAACTGTTCGCCCGAAGATTTTGGACGAACGTGCCCCTGACCCTTCTCATTCGCTTGACATGTGTCACCCACGTACTGAGAAGTGGAGATCATGTTAGATCGTGGGTGAATAGATAAGTATTTCGTGGTATGCGGAACGGTTTGAGCGGCAAAGCCAAAAATTTGGATAAGATAAGTTAAAAGTTCCGTTCGCAAATTCTTCAGCTGACAAGGACACAGTGAAGATTTTGAACGAGTTTCAAATAGAACGCACATGAAGAATTTGTGAATAGATTGGGTTGAGTATAGCATAGAGGGGGAAGGGTCCGATCACATTCACTTAGCAGAAAAAGCAACTTGAAGAATTAGCCATAAGTGAATGCTGTAGAGGACATAAACATATATATATATATATATAGCCAATGAAGAAATATGACGGAAACGGTGAAGACAATGCAAAGTTGAAGAACATGAACAACTGAGGAATTTAAAAAACTGAGGAAAAACTCAAATTGAAGATTTTCAACTTTTGGTGGTGGCGTGACCCACCGTATAAGAATGATGATTTCAGACACCATGTACAATTGTCGTAGGGTTCTGAGAATCAAATTCTTCGTTAATTTCTTCACACTTGGAGTGTTATTCTTCATTGATTGAAGAAAAACGTTTCTTCATGTGTTGCACATCTAAGTCATCAATTTTGCATAAGTGTTAGGATGAGTGTCCTTTTCAAAGAACATTCTAAGATTCTAGGATATTTAGCTCACACCGCAATTTGCTAAATCTCTTCTCATCCAAGGGCTTTGTGAAGATATCGGCTAGCTGTTCTTCAGTCTTCACATGCTCAATAGAAATGTCGCCCTTCAACACATCATCACGAAGAAAATGATGACGAATCTGAATGTGCTTTGTCTTCGAGTGCTGAACTGGGTTGTGAGCAATCTTGATGGCACTCTCATTGTCACAGAAGAGAGGAACATTCTTCACGTTGACGCCATAGTCCTTGAGAGTTTGCTTCATCCACATCAATTGAGCACAGCAAGAACCAACAACAATGTACTCAGCTTCAGCAGTAGACAGTGATACACAGTTCTGTTTCTTCGAGGACCAACATACCAAAGATCGTCCGAGGAAATGGCATGTGCCAGATGTTGACTTGCGGTCCACACGATCACCAGCATAGTCAGAGTCAGAATATCCAATGATATCAAAAGCCGAGCCCTTGGGGTACCATAATCCAAGTGTTGGTGTGTGAGCTAGATATCGCAGAATATGCTTCACAGCCTTATGGTGTGATTCCTTCGGTGTAGCTTGAAATCGGGCACACATGCAAACACTAAGCATAATATCTGGCCTAGATGCACATAAATACAATAAAGAACCAATCATGGAGCGGTATACCTTTTGATCGAAGTCAATACCATTTTCATCAGTGCACAGATGGCCATTTGTGGGCATCGGAATTTTGACGCCTTTGCAATCTTGCATGCCGAATTTCCTCAGTACATCCTTGAGTTATTTCTCCTGAGATATGAATATGCCATTGCGCTATTGACGAATTTGAAGACCTAAGAAGAATTTCAATTGTCCCATCATAGACATTTGATATTCTTCACTCATTATATAGGCAAATTCATCACTATAATGTTGGTCAGTACAGCCAAAGATAATATCATCAACATATATTTGGCACACAAA
>NC_057802.1:299784161-299794535 GCF_018294505.1 Triticum aestivum | reverse complement strand
GGCGGGCAGGGCGGAGTGGCCGTGCGGGCCGGCCGCGGGCGGCAGCGGCCGGCGGTTTGGCCGGCGATGGCTGGCGGCTCAGGGGGTGGAGGTTGAAGATAAACTGCAGGCCCTTGATTTCATATCCAACGGCTGGAAAATTTACTGACCTGAGATGAAAAAGTCAGTCGACTGACGTGTAGCCTCACCCCGCACGTACACATGCACGCACGCAACACTCGCACGAACACACGCACGCATGCAGGCATGCAACACTGACACGTACACATAATGAACACACGCACGCATGCAGGCGTGCAACACTGACACGTACACAACACTCATGAACACACGCACGTACGCACATGCATGCAACACTGAAACGTACACATGCACGCACGCAACACTCGCACGCCTGCATGCACGCCGCACACGACGCAAGACACACACTCAACCTATACGTGCATGCACCCTTTGTTAAGGACATGGATTTTTACGTGTATTAATCAATCTTATCTTTTTTTTGCAAGGTTTAATCAATCTTATCTGTGATAAGCAGAACATGGATTTTTACGTGTATTAATCACAACGTATCGAACGGGTTATCAACGTGTATATGAAATTTTTAAAATTCTCTTACATTATATAGTAGGCTTATCTAGATGAAATAGATGACGTCACACTCAATGAACAATCATCGGTTTATGAAATGCCCGCTTCTGACCGCCCTGGCCCACCAAAAGTTCCTCTGTCATGCGCTGCCTGCGTTGGGTCACTGACATGCAGGCCATGTACCCAAAGAGCCCACACGCCAGTGGAAGAACGGCGTGGTGTCGTACGTCGGAGTCGAGGGCGCCACTCGATGCACGCCCGGCTGAACATGCCTCCTTGCCGCATCAAACGCCTCCATGAAACCCGTGTGGAAGCCGAGAAACCCACTCTGGACACACGTTCGTTCATGACCGGGCCGGCATTAAACTCAACACCGGCCGAGCTCCTCCCGTCCGCGTCTATATAATCTCCTATTTAAACGAGGCCAAACACCGGCCAAGAATCGCACTCCTCTGCCGCTCCCCTATCTCCTCCTTCACCATTTTGTCCACTCTTACAATGGCTTACGAAGAGTAGTTATCCCGCATCCAAGCCGGCAGGGTGGCCCGCCGAGCCCGCCGGATACGAGCTATGCAGTTTGCTGATCCACCTCCCTCCGCTTGCCCGACGGAGCCAGTTGCCGCCCCAAGCCGGCGCGCGGTTCAGCAACTCGCCGCTCTAGGCCAGCTCGACGAGGAGCGGCGCACGGGCGTCGTCGTTGCCGTCCACACCGCCACCTCGTACCGCGCCTCCCATGTCTGCGACTGCGTGTCCCGTTTCTGTGGCCAAGACTCCCATGCTGG
This sequence comes from Triticum aestivum, assembly GCF_018294505.1. NCBI lineage: Eukaryota > Viridiplantae > Streptophyta > Magnoliopsida > Poales > Poaceae > Triticum > Triticum aestivum. The sequence goes on along the minus strand of NC_057802.1, from coordinate 299,793,162 downwards.
CGGTCGTGCCATGCAAGCAGAGACAGAAGCCGGGTGCGCGGAGAGCGATGAGTCGGTGGCCAATGCCTCCGCGTCTGCCGTCATCATCAAGGAGAAGTAGAACACGGGAGGCTGCCGCCGCTTGGGTCCCATGAAGGCCATCGCGGAGCCGACGCCGGCGTACACAGCAGGTGTCTTGCTGGATCCTTTTGTTGGGAGGACCTTTGTCGACCCCGCATGGGCTCCATGGAAGCGGAGAAGCCCCCTTCCACCATCATCTTGGGCATCAGCCAACATATCAGTTGGGCAGCGGGGAAGCGAGCCGTCCTTTGCGCTAAAGCATATACCTCCGGGGCTCCCGGCAGTCCGGTGATTGTGCTGCCGGACATGAGGAACACAAATGGATTAGCGGGCGACCATTTAGGCCAGGTATCATATACCTGTGTTGTCCAGAACTAGCACCGCTTAGTTGATTTGAATGTAATGAAATCCATCATGTTTGTATGAAAATCTGGTATTTTATATGGATTCCGTCATTGTTTATGAGAAATATCACCGTGTTTGCATGAATTTCGTCTGGTTGGTTGAGTTATTGTCAGAATGTGTGCGGCTACGGTTGGATGGCGTAATATGCGGGTCGCCGGTCGGTCTGCGGCCGGCTCGGGCGGCGTGGTGGGACAAAACAGCACAGCTCGTGCGATCTCGTCTCCAACGTGCGCGCTGGAGGATGCATGAGCACCCGAGCCATTCCTCGTTCATCGGTGGCAAAGGCACCGGTGGACAAAAGGGTCGCCAATATTTTGGCTACCCCGGGCAAAATCCGAACAACCCCTCCCAGCAGATTCAAATCCCTCGTTCGCCGTGAAATTTTGCCATGTGTTGTTTTCATGGACTAGCAAGATGCCCGTGCATTGCACGGAACATCAAGATGCATTTTTTTTACAAAACACCTGTTGTGATTGGCCCATGCAGGAGTAATCCCATGTGTAAAAACTAATGATATCTCGAGAATTTTATCGGAAAAATGGTATCTCGAGAATTTCATCGAAAAAATGATATCTCGAGAAAGATGAGAGATAAGGTGAGGGGAGTGGGGCGTGGTGGTGACTGGTGGTCGGACTGGGTGCAGGCATGGGGATGGACGGCGCATTATGTCTAGGTTTGTATCTCTCTCACACACACCCACATAGGTGGGGGGACGTGCACGAAGAGAAGAGGTGCACGCACGGCACACGTACTCCCGTCTCTTTCCCAACCACACCCGCGCGGGTACACGGTGGAGCTCATTTCTGTACGAAAAGGCAGCCCACATGGTAATTTGACACGTGTACTGGTTGTCCACTTGATGGAGGATCGTCTACCACGCGTGAGCAAACAAATTGCGACTTGGCACGTCATGTGGGGCCTACCTTAGAGGCAAGGTTCTATACACTCGAGATGCTCTGTACGTATTACTTTTGATGTGTCCCGTCAACTCGCAGAACGAGGAGAAGCTTGCTTACTACGCCATCTCCCCCGCCCACGGGCGCGGTGGCTCGCAGGACGAGGTGAAGCTTGCTTACTAGAAACTACCTCCGTCCTCGTTTATTGGTCCCCATTGTATATTGTGTCAAATTTTGACTATAGATTGAACTAACAAAACGTTCGTGCATGTTACCAAAAATTATATCATTGCAAACTATGTTGAAATACAAATCCAACGATATAATTTTTGTTGACATGCATTAACATTTTGTTAGCTAAATATTTGGTCAAAATTTGGCACAAACTACAAAGGTGACCTATAAACCAGGATGGAGGTAGTAGTACTACGCCTTACGCCCGCTCCCTCGCCCACGCGCGCGGTGGCTCGCAGCACGAGGAGAAAATTTTACTACTCCCTCCGTTTACTCCTCATCCCTACCTTGGTTTGAGAGATTATCATATTGTTTGGAATATATGTCTTTTAGTAGTACTCCCTCCTTTCCAGTTTATGGCTCAATTTCCTTGGAGTAGTATATAGGAGTAGTACTACTACAATAATTTCCTTGGAGTCCGTGGTGCAGCAAGCTACCCTAGGCTATGTTACTACTCCCTCCTTTCCAGTTTATGGCTCAATTTCAAAATCTCTCCAACCAAGGTAGACGGTGAGTGGTGGAATTAATTCCGTAGTTTGCACAAGTAATGTACGCTCATTTTTCTCAAGAAGTTATGTTTACCGAGGCATTAATTAGAACGAATGCATGCATGACCATTAAATTTCCATGAACTTCTACATGCATTGGTGAGTTTTCTCTTGACAATGCTTGCATCGGGTGATTTAACGCACCTCGAAATCCAACATGTGATGGTACTACTACTACTACTACTAGAAGAATTGAGACTTATAAAATGAAAAAATGAATTTTTTTAGACGAGCCCTACAAACCGGAAAGGAGGGAGTAGTAAGTAGTATACTACCTCCATAGTGGGCATGTACTCCGTAAAATCAGATTTTCCCAAAACTATGTCGCTCAAACTTTATTTGCTTGTTCCCCTTCCTGCCTCATTGCCTCGAACAGACCTGCCACGCGAGAAAAGACCCGCCCTCGCCTTTTTTTAGTCCGGGTTGGTATCGATGGATCGCGCGAAGCAGCAAAAACCAAGCCTTGTCTTGTACTCCTCCGTCGACGCTCGCTTTCATGAATTTTGTACTTCCTCTCGCCGACATGTGGGACATATAGCAACCGGGTCGGGTCAAGCACCAAATAACAGTGCAGAACAGCACGGGGGACGCACCCCAGTCGTACCGCCCCAGTAGTAGTAATGAGCAATGAGACGTCAAATCACAATGCCGCACCTTCCCAGATGCACGAAGCAACCATTATTTTACACTTCGCTTCACCATCATCTCCTTCAAGAAAACCACGTAGTATTGCTTCTGCCATTGTTCTGCCTCAAGAGGGACACACGCATCGCCTTGGTACATCATGACACGTGGGGCCGCATGACAGGCCATGCTCCCCCGCCCATCGCTCGATAAAATCACCTCATTTTTACTACTTCCTCCGTATCGGTTTACAGGGCATGCACGTCGTTCTAGGTTGAGAATTTAACTGGCTATATATGTGATGAACATTATATCTTTAGAAACTACATCCGCTTAAGAATCGAATGATATACTTTTTGCGACATAGTAACTCATATTTAGTTAGTCAAATGGATGATCGAGAACTACGTGCACGCCCTATAAACCGAGACAGAGAGGGTAGTACAGTATGTATCTTTTTAGATCAATATAGTCAGGATTCACCAAGGAGCAAAACCAAGTGTTAGGCTGCTCCTGTCGTGTTGGCGTAGCAACTCAAGCAGGGTCAGTCCGCACACGAAATGGTGACACACTTAACATGACCCTTTGGTCGACATGTGGCTCATCCACCGTCTTGTTCCACGTGCGATGCACCAAATTACAGTTCGGAGCAGCGGTTGGACTTGGAGGCACCCCGCTCGTAGCGCCACAGTAGTAGTAAATGAGCGATGAGGGGTCAAATCACAAAGCCCCTCCTTTCCCGCATTAAGCTGGACGGACGAAGCAACCATCATTTCACTCTAGGGCGCAAGAGCATAAAGAAAAGAGAAAACCAATGATGTGTGCGGTAGCTACCTAGGGCACCCTAGGGTAGGGGCCTCCACTACAAATCCATTTTTTTGGAAAGCGCCTCCACTACAAATCCACTTCTCCCTTGTCCTCTTGAAGAAAACCGATGATGCGTGCGGCAGTAGGGTTTGTAGGAGTACTACAGCGTGCGGGGCCACGTTGTAGTAAACGGGAGAGGGATTGAGTTCGAGTCGATGCCTTAATATGTGTGGGCCGCTTGGTTTTACGGGAACGAGGGAGCATTTTGGGTTCGGGGACCAGTGGAGATATACGTACAAAAAATTGTGGACGTAGGTTCGACTGAAAGGCAATGATGCATGGGCCCTGCATTTTGATATACCCGCGGCCGCGTGAAATTTGCTACTCTACTCAAAACTAGTAAGGTACACATGCATTGAATGCATGAGATTTGGAAACCAAATTATGAATAAATACACACTATAGCATGTAAAGCTTTGAGTCATATATGCATGATGTAGATGTTCGTTTAGTTCTTATAGTTAATCTCATTCAAAATCAATTAGTTTTATAAAAAGGTTAAGATTCATGGGATTGTGCATTGTAAAGCATAAAGTAAAAAACAAATAATGGCAATTCATTTAGAAAAAAAAGTTTGGGTAATTATGATACGGAAGATTCTAGAGCAAAGGAGAAGTGCTTGTGTTTTGGGAAAGCATGCACGGCCCACATCTCTTATTGGTTGATATGTCACGAAACATGAAACGAGGAGGGAGTTAATGTACCATGCCAAAGTGTTTTGGGATTATTTGGTTTTTGGAAGATGACTTACACACCTAGACGGAGGGAGTACGAACGGAAAAAATGAATTGCAGTTAAAAGAATGGCATTTCTAACAAAAATGTGAATGTGAACTACATATGTGTGCACGTGACCAGCACATACATTGTAAATGCAAAATTTAATGCAAGAAATAACTTATGAGTAACATGCACGAATTGATGATGTGGTGCTTGCATGCATAGAGAAGAAAAAACAATGTGATTTATGACTTGCATGCATGACGTGTTCTTGTGCCATAGTTGCATGTCTAGGGAAAAAAAGCTACTAGTGGGTTGCACTAGCTATTTAGGAATAGAAGATGTATACATGGAAGTTGTAGGGAAAGAGATGACATGTATCTCAATTCCCATGAGAAGGGATTGGAAAAGAGATGTCATTTGGTTCACATCATAGGAACTTTTCTATTGAATCTAGAGATGACATGTATCTCAATTCCTATGAGGAGGGATTAGAAAAGAGATGTCATTTGGTTCACATCATAGGAACTTTTCTATTCAATATATGCTAATGTTTATTTTCCTTTGAAATTATGGGAGTATAGGAATCCATTCATATGAACCAAGTGGCTCTAAAGCTATAAAAATGATATCATGTTTATTTTCTTTGAAATGTGGAGTATATGAATCTATTCCTATGAACCAATTGGCTCTAAAGGAAAAATCCTATAAAAATCATATCATATAGAGTTCCTATGATATTCCTCCACACCAAAGGATGGTTGAAATTGCTGCAGGTGATACGACGGTCTTTCTTTGTAGACTCCTCCCCCATCTTTATAGTTACCTCTCGAAGATGAATGAAATGATATATACTGGGTATTCTATATGTGCATTTTGGTACACGAAAACTCGGTAAAAGTTTGCGAGCTTTGAATTTTCAATAAAGCTATATGCACTGCATTTTAGAACGGAGGGAGGAGCATACGACAGTTGCTAACACTCACGTGGAAGATTTGTGTGTAGGAGGAGTGGCTGCTCTGTTACATGACATGGCAAAACTGACACTGTCGGATGCCGATCTAACTGTTCTTACGGCTTTCGTCAGGAAATGGCTTGTGGCGAACGTTTGTCGGATAATGAATTACGGGCACATGCATTGCATTGATACGTGCCCCCTCTCTCTCACGCACACACACACCCTCACGAGTCACGACTCTCCCGAGTCCTCTCGCACCCACCGTCTATCTGCACGTAGACGTCACACACATATGTGCTCTTCACACCCTACCCTCAGAACTTCTAAAAAACAAAAGACATCGGGCACCTTTTATTTTAGCTCACACATCACACACTTATACTATTACTCTTGTGGCGAACGTTCTTTGGGCATAGTATATTGTACTCTCACGAAAAGAAGCGGTGCACGCACTAGTTCTCTCACACCCACTCGCGGGTACACGTAGGAGCGCATTTTTTGAAGCTGGTACAACAAAATCACTCCACTATATATATAAGCAGGAGCCTTAGCGCTTGCTTTACTAGGGTTCCTCTCTTTCACTCTCTCATGTTCTCCAGATCTAAGAAAGACATAGGTGGCCACACTCTCTCTCTGCTCACGGTTGGTCACAAATCCGGCCGGACCACCTCGACTGGGGCAGGGGTGTAGGTGCATCATTCACGCTGTCGTCGGCAGCGAGGGAGGAGACCAACGGCTGCCCGCGTGTCTCGACCGGCGGCCGTGTCGTTCTCTCTGAGAGAGCGCCGGCTCGGGAGGGCCTCTGACCCCTTCTTCCTCCCTGTGGTATTGTGGCCAAGATGCGGCCTCCCGACGCCATCTTTGCCACATGCCGATGACCCTCAGGTATATATTCCTTCGAAACCTGCCTTGCTCTACTGCCCCAGCTCCCCACGTGGCTGCGTGTGGATCTTTTTCTACTTCCGTCGGCTGTTCCAAAGCCACCTAGACTTTTACTATTATTAGTGGTAAAGGTAGTTCATACAGTCGAATGTAAGAGTTGGTTCAAGCAGGGAAGAAAGTGGGAAAGCTGTAGCATGAATCTAGGACTTGGTTCTAAGAGGAAACGGGGGAAAGTAGTAGATACTGGCTACCCAACCGGTCTATTGGTTGAAAAGGCGAAGAAAGCATGGTGGATGGCGAAGGGTGGGGGGAAGTGGACCTGTCTCTTGGTTGAAAAAGGAAAGAAAGTGAGGGGTGTTGGGGGACAAGAAAATGAGAATGAGCAGGTCTAGATTTCCTGTGCTCACATAGGGAAATGTTGCCGAGGAGATAAAAAATGGGACAAATGCAGACATGCTGCCTGAGTGTTTGCCGCTCTCGGCAACCAGATCTGCCTCACCACTTTATGCCCCTGCTGTCCCTAGGCCCACATCGCTACCATTAATGTAAAATCACATGAAGCATTAAGCAATGCCACCTAATGTCACTATAAGTAATGGTCTAGTGCTGTCGATAAATTAAAGCAATGCCACCACCATTTTATGAAGTGCTTCCGTCTTGCTTTATTTCCCATGAATTGTGTTGTTGCAGTTACACTTAAATCTCACACCACTAACATTGCTTCATCCTAGTGGAACTGCACAAATTTGATTGCACATTTACTGACCATGTGCTACTCTCATGATAGTAATACTAATGCTATTGTTCTGCATGTTAATTTAGTGGCAGTGTTGATGTGATGTGATGGTACTTACTTAAGGGCACTTTCATACTGTCAGTATAGTGCCAATTATAACACAATAGATGCTGCTGTTAATCATACGCCACTGCAAATATCTGTCACTATTTAAATAACCGTATTTCGTATTTGCACAAACAGGGATGTCTGTCTCCATATCGTTTCTATTTGCGCAATCAAAAGTACACACCTCAGTTTTAGTACAACTACAAAAAATGAGATGGCTATTCCTAGCTGCTGTCCTCTAACCACCAGTGTTCCAGGTATTCCTTCATTGGTTCTAACTAGGTAGAATGGCCAACGCAATCTAAAAGAAGTTGTTTCGTACGTTTTACTTCCTGATTGCAGTGCAGGGACGAGCGAAAACAACTGCATCCTAGTCCAGAATGCACTTTCTTCCAGTTCATCCATGGACCGAGGACTAGCTGGCACAGCTGCATAGAGGTTTTTGGGACAGGTGCGTGGACAAGAGGCATTGTGGTCTGCTTATTTCTGCAAATAGCGGTGCTTAAATTTAGTGGAATGCACAAGACTTTCAGCTGGTCAGTACACTACATGGTTCAGTTCAACATTCCAGCTGAGAACACAATTATAATTGGTTAGTCTGGAATGAGAGAACCTAGCCCTGGATGGTGGCAACAAAAAAAACCCAGAGTGAACTCCAGGAAATTTAAGCCTGCCGGGAGGCCCTTTGCTCAGAGTAGCCTTGCTTGTTTTTTCCTGATTTGTAAACCTTCTCACAACTTTGTCTTTTGCTGTGAACTAGTATATGTTTGTTATGTTCTATGAATCATTGAGATGTATAAAATTGCTTAACTTATGATTTTCAAGTTTTTTATGAAGCCGAGTTTAATGTGAGTGTTCCACATGAACGCTGGACTAGCGTGTGAATGTTTGGAATTTACATTGTGGCCTCAGTTAACTGCATGAACCACTGTAACAACATACATAGTTGCTTATATGTCAGACAACAGATTATTGATTGTTAGCTGGTCGATAGCCTAGTGTTGAAGCAAGCTGAGCCAATGTGTCGTGTTTTGCACAACTGCTTACAAGTGGGGTAGCACCAATAGTGTTTACAAGTACTTATGTATACGTCGGCGCACATTTCTCGAACGAGTACTCTATTTCATCAAACACACACTGCTCGTATGATAAACCGTGACAACTTATGTCTTACCATGCCATATTCATGAAAAAACTAGTGAGGACGCATCTGTTTCGGCAACAATTACGATGGTTCTCACATGATTCACGGGCACACAAAAGTAGCAGCAGTTCCCATAGACGGATTCAAACAGAGTAGTAGCCCCAGAGGGCTCGATAATAGGCAAGGTTCGGATAAGTAGACACAATCCAAACTAGTATTAAACACTAGCTGGGGCAACTATTTCATGCCTCGATCTAATTTGGGCTGGACACAAGACGGACCTTGCCATGAACATCATTAAGGACGTCCAGCAGCAGCTCAATCCTGTGAACCTTCATGAAGATAACCTTGTGGCCTTGCCACTCATAAACTTGTTTGTGGAGGCATGTCACGTCATCTTCCTGCGTAAGCTTGACAAGAACAGTATGCCTCAAAAACGAAGGAGTAGCTTTGAACTTCTTGTGCTTCAGTACACCCTGGACAACACGCCTGACAGCAGTGAGGCTGGAATACAACTCGACATCGTTATAAGCGCAAATGGCTTCCAGGATCCAACAGCCTAAGAACTCTGTTTTCCCAGTGCGTATATTCAGGTCATCCGCCTCATAGCGAGTGACATGTACAACCACACAATCCTTGTCTGCATCAGGGTTCTAACTGAAACAGAAACAAATTCTGAATTACTTTTCAGTATAAGAAACACAAGTTATATAAACCACTATGTATAGCATGGCATCGAAGCTAATAAAATTTTGCATTATTCATCACCACATACTTAGATGAAAAACCACAATCGAGATCGGCAAAGAAGAAAATCACC
>NC_057802.1:299756559-299783853 GCF_018294505.1 Triticum aestivum | reverse complement strand
TACTCCTACAGTGCCACGGGGGCTGTAACCTCAAACGGGGCATTGACCATCTCAGTAGTGGCCGTGAGCGTATTTGGGGTCGGCTCGGTGGCTGCCTCCATCTTCTTGGAGCTCTCTGTCTTGTGGGGATTAGCCTCCCGCGTCTGCTCCAATATCGGCAGATCTTTGCGTGGTTCTCCTTGGTCCATCATGAAACTGACGAATACTAGGAGACCACTGAAAGGAAAACACAATCACAATGACAATGAAACAAAAAAAAGAGTGAGGATGAATTACTGCTTTGCAAAAGTTCTTTTTTTTCTCTGAACAAAAATATACCAATATCACAGATCCGCTTACCTTCCCTTCGTTGAGAAGAACAGTGGCAAATGCGAGTGTTGGCTTTCTTGAAGACGGTGAGGGAGAAGGGGATTCAGTGAAGAGTGAAATGATGGTTGCTTCGTCCGTCAAACTTAGACTGCGGGGAGGTAGGGTTTTGTGATACGACGGCTCGTTACTGCCGCGCTACGACCGGGGTGACTCTCCGCCTGCATACTGCCTTCTAATTTGGTGGATGGCATTTGGGCCCGCGCGCGGCATGGCCAGCATGTCGGTGAACAAAAGTAAAACGACATTCAGTAGAGGGAGACGTTTCGATGACCTAGGAGGAGCCAGAAGCGGTAGTGTATCCACTGTACTAGTAGTAATAGTTTTTCTGGTAGCTGTAGAGTGTCTCCACTCTACTAGTAGTAATTGTTTCTCTGGGCCCAAGACAAAACAGCCCATCCACCCTAGTAAATAATAAAATCAATTCAAAAGCCCATATATTTACTTAATGAGTGGCGCTACCCACACCCAGCACACCGCCCCCAAAAAACCTGGGTGCTCTTCTTCCTCCTCACTCCCACCCACCTCACGTCAGCTCGCTCCACTCGTACCCCCAAATTCCTCACCTCACTCCTACAGAAAACCCCAGCTCCCCTTCTTCCTCACTACTACAGAAAAACCCCAGCTCCCCTTCTTCTTAACTCGCACTACAACTAGGCTCATCATTCGTTACTCTGCTCAAATCCATGAGCGCGATGCGACGCCCTCGAGGAGAATGGAGTCAGCTGACCCCAGCGCCAAGAAGATGAGGCTCCCGCTAGCGGTGACACCTGTTGTAGATCCCGCACCCGGCAGTGCGGGGAGAAGCGGCGACCCCGCCCCCACCGGATCCCAGGAACCCGTAGAATCTCGGGTGGACCGCATCAGCGATCTCCCAGACGTCGTCCTTGGGGAGATCATCTCGCTTCTCCCCACCAAGGATTGCTGCTGCACCCAAGTCCTCTCAATTCGGTGGTGCCCTCTACGGCGCTCCATGCCCCTTAATCTCGACTGTCGTTAGCTATCCCTCTTCAATGATTTTGAAATCCCCAGAGCCATCATCTCCTCCCACCAGGGCTCCGTTCAAAGCCTCTGCGTCCCGTTATGCTACCTGAGCAAGCATACCATGCCCTGCACGGTGGACGCTTGGCTGAAATCCCCTGAATTCACACAACTACAGCTGCTTCAGTTCTACTATTCCCCTGGAAATCACCTACCAGATACTGAACGCCATCTACCTGTGCCCTCAGCACCGATGTCCATCTCGCGGTTTTCCTCCTCTCTCCACACCGCCACCTTTGCGCTGTGCTACCTACCAGACAATCTTGTACTAAACCTTCGACTCCCATTTCTCAAGAAACTTTCACTTGTGCGGGTTCGTATATCGGAGGCCTCATTGCACAGCATCATCCACTCCAGTTGCTCTGCCCTGGAGTGCTTGGTGCTTGTTTTCATAGTTAGAATCGGTTGTCTCTAAATAAAGTCGCCTAACCTTGTAAGAATTGGAATTTCTTTTGACGGAAGGCAGCTCATCATCCAGGATGCCCCTTCACTTCAAAGGTTGATCCTTGATTCTAGTTATTCATTGTCGCAAATAACCGTCCTCTCTGCGCCTAAACTAGAGACCTTGGGTGTAATACATGATCTCTATGCTCATTTCAAGATGGTGTTTGGCTCCACAGTTCTTCAGGTACTTTATATTATCATCTACACTTGTAACCATAAGCTGCATTTTAAATTTCTGCACATAAGTTATATATCATCTCGGAGTACACATTTTGTACTAATATTATGTTCTATGCTCAATGAAGAGTTTCTCCATGGATAGCCTATCAATGGTGCTGGATTTTGTCCAGATCTTATATATCCAAATGAATAGTTTTGATCTGAACAAGATTATTGGCTTGCTGCAATGCTTTTCATGTCTGGAGAAGTTGTATAAAGGTGATAATTTCACGCAGCCCACATATAGTGTACTAGAACTAACCGTTCAGCTGTTGCTCTTTCCACACTCTTTTTAGACCTTAACTGTTTTAAATCTTCATGTCTATTTAGGCAACAGGACGGGGTAAGAAAGTTATAACCAATTGGTGGATTCGTAAGCACCGGGATTTTCTCACTTCTCATGACATTCTATTGAAGATAATAACGCTAGAACGATATGTAGCCAACCATGCAAACACTAGATTTGTCACATTCTTCCTGCTGAATGCGAGGTTACTATTGTCCATCAGGCTTAAGTTTATCAGCAACATGGTTTTCACGGATGGGTATGTCGAAGAGCAAAAAAGGGAGTTTCAAGTGGGCAAAAGAGCTTCTGAATGTGCCGGGCTTCTATTTACAACATATTGTGGTCATAATACAGTAAATTTTATGACCCAGGATGTTCATTCTATGGACCTGACCGATCCATTTGACTGTGACTGCCGAAAACAGTGCTGGAGTTAGATGTTGTTGCCCTTTTCAACCTGGGTTTTGTCTAAACCTGATGAACAATTAACCCTCGTGCTTTTTTACAGTTTGTAAGCTGGAGTTAGATGTTCTTGCCCTTTCCAACTCGGATGTGACCGTCATATTTTCTTTGAAACAAGGCAAATGGCTTGCCATTCGTTTAATTTAGAGTGAAATATTGTAACAAATCCCAACCAAGGGAAATAACATCACTCTCGCCAGCTGCTTGAGCTCACTGTGCATTACAGAAGCCAAGTGATTAGCTCCCACCAGCACCCACAAACTTATTTCGAACTAGCACACCAAATGGGCTGTAAATTTTCATAGGAAAGGCTGCATGACTGTGACAGATTTGGATTCTGACATTTGGGACCCACGAGGAAATAGCCTATCCAAGGTGGTGTCGACTTACTAGCTAGTCAACAAACGATTCTACCTACCAGCCGTTGGATTGACATCCAACATCTGTCATGTATCTTCTATCTCTGGTCTTCTTCCTCCAGCTGCCCAAACCAAACCACCCCGTCGGCTCCGCCTGCTCCCGCCTCCCATGGCTGGCTGCGCCTCCGCCGCCCTACCATACCCTCCAATGTTGGCCAGTCCCTCCCTCTATTCCCCACGCGTCCTATTATTCTCCGGCGACGTCAGCCCCAACACGCACCCGCACCCGAATCAGTCAACCCTCGTACTCCCCTCCGCCTGCGACTGGACTGGCGCATCTTCCACGACTCCTGTTCATTCCGTCCGAGGCCTCGCCGTCGTCCTCGGCCTTGGTTCGCTCGCCGTGCGCGGTGCGCTGCCCTCTTGCGTTGTCAACGCCGTCAACAACCGAGAGGAACAAGGATATGACTGTACGTGGAGAGTATGACAGTAGGGACCCACCAGCGTCAAGGCAGTACGTAAGCAAGTCCCTCGTTATTATAAGCCCCAAAAAATGGTTCCTCCTAATGGTTGGACATCTGGGGCTCATGCCATTGTCAACGTAGTCAATAAACGAGAGAATTACACAACGAGCGGCTGACACCAGGGACCCAGCAGGTCACGCAGTTGTTATTTACTTTTTTTAAGGAACAAGCAGTTTTTATTTATACTAGTTTTCGCGACGGATCAGGGTAACAACGGGGCTGTGCGGGGGCTGTGGCCCATCTAGCCAGGGTTTTATTTATGTTTACCACATCATGAGCCCAGTTGTGTTTTTTCCCTACTGAAAATGGCTAGCCCAGTTCTATTTTTTTAAAGAAATACCCAAACGAGGCCTACTTGCTTTATCAGCTCTGCTGGGCTGCAAATCTTTCAAGACGAGGAGAGTTTCATTCGGTTTGCCCAGAAATGGGATGTACATTTTTAAAACACATCAAACTGGGAATTAGTTTCAATTTTTTTAATTAGAAGAATTTAAATTCCATTGATTTTTATGCGTGGACAATTATTTGGATTTTATATTTATATAAATTATTTTGCAAAATAGTTTGAATGTGACTCGATATTCGGGATTAAAAAAACAGTTGACCGCACCGAAATATGCAAAATTCCGTATAATTTTTAACCATGGCGACAATATGGGGTGTAATGCTAACAAAAACAAGATGGGCTCCAAAAAATTCTTAAGAGTTGGCAAATGGGCTGTAAATTATTAGAAATAAGGGCAGATGGGCTGTATGCTGTTTTCCACAGATTTGAGGCTGACTTGTGTGCCTACTACAGGTTGACGCGTATGCTTTCCTAAAAAATAAGGTTGACGCACACGCAACGCCGTGTCAACTTAGTCAACACACGAGAGCAGTGACTGTTGGATGTCCATCCAACGGCCGTCGTGCTTCTTCAATCTCTGCTCTTCCTGCTCCAGCCGCTCAAACAAGCGCCGACGGGACTGCCTGCTCCCTCCTCCCGCGGCCGGCTATGCTGCCCTGCAGGCCTCACCGCCCGCTGGCCTATCCATCCCTCTCCTCACCCACACCTGCTGTTATTCTCCGGCGACGTCAGATGAACCAGTAAACCCTCGCACTCCCCTTCGCATGGGAAACAGCTGCCGAGTTTTCCCTGGCTCTGTGTCGTTCCCTTCCTAGGCCTCGCCATCGTCCACCGCCCTGGTGCTCTCGGCGCGGCGTGGTCAACGTGGTCAACGAACGACATGCATCGGAAGTGGACTGTGCGTGGAGAGGCTGACAGCTAGGTCCACGGCCGCATGCAAGGAAATGCCTCCTTATTACGCGCAAAATAATGATTCCTCCACCTGACAGCTGGGACCCACCGAAAAGGCCTCTGTATTTTGCGAAAAAACATTCCCCCGCTGACAGGTCGGACCCACCAGCTATATCTTCGCATGCAAGGAAGTGCCTCGTTATTACGCACAAAAAATGAATACTCCCCCTGCTAGCTGGGACCCACCATAGTGGGAGGCTGACTTGTGGGCCTACTAAGATGACGGGGACGGAGGGCTTTGTCAACTTAGTCATTATGAACGATTCTAGCTCCAGTGACCGTACGATGTCCATCCAATGGCCGTAGTGCTTCTTCAACCTCTGGTCTTCTTGCTCCAGCCGCCCAAACAAGCATCGGCCGTGCCGCCTGCTCCTGCCTCCCGTGTTCGGCTGTGCTGCCACCGCTGGCCATGCCATCCCTCTATACTCACCCACACCTCCTGTTATTCTCCGGCGACGGCAGCCTCACACCGCATCCGAAGTAGTCAACCCACGTACTCCCCTCCCCGTGGGCATCCACTGCTGCGTCTTCCCCGGCTCCGCGTCGTCCCCTTCCTAGGCCTCGCCATCGTCCACCGCCCTGGTGCTCTCGGCGCGGCGTGGTCAATGTGGTCAACGAACGACTTCCGTCGGAAGAGTACTGTATGTGGAGAGGCTGACAGCTGGGTCCAAGGCCGCAGCAAGGAAGTGCCTCCTTATTACACGCAAAATAATTATTCCTCCACCTGACAGCAGGGACCCACCGGACAGGCCACCGTATTTCATGAAAAAAACGTTTCCCCCCTGACTGCTGGGACCCACCAGCTACATGTTCGCACGCAAGGAAGTGCGTCCATATTACGGGCAAAAAAAATGATTCGCCCCCCTGACTGCTAGGACCCACCAGCTAAATCTTCGCACACAAGGAAGTGCCTGACAGTCGGGACCCACCTGGTCGAAGCGTACGTAGCATTGTCATTCTGGTCGCGAACGTGTACATACGTACGATCGGTCTGTCTGCAGGCTGCAACGATGAACCGTGGCCGTGTAAGGAAGGGCACGTGTCGTAGTAGAGGCGCGCACATGTCATAGTAGAGGCGCACACGTAGCATGTACACGTACGTACAGCGGCCAGAGTGCAAGAAAGTAATTACGGCCACGTACGTACATACTGGCGGGGTCTCAAACGCCTACTCGCGCATACGTACGGCCAGGGCTCGCGTACATGGCTAGGTCGGAACAGAGAAACTGCGTCGTCGTCATGTTCATGGGGAGGCAATGGAATGCGTCATGTTCATCGGGAGGCAACCGAACGTGTGTTGTTCATCGGGAACCAACCGGCTTGGACGGAACAACCGATGGAAACGAGGCCTGGCGTACCGCAGAACGGAGGAAACGGCCTTGTGTTCGACCGGCCACGGTCGAAACGGGATCATGTTCATCGGGAGGGGTCTGGCATACCGCAAAACGGAGGAAACGGACCTCCTACGGTCGAATCGGGGTCCTGTTGATCGGGAGGGGTGTGGCGTACCGCAAAACAGAGGAAACGGACTTGTGTTGGAGCGCTATGGTTGAAACGAGGGTCCTGTTCATCGGGAGGGGTGTGGCGTACCGCAAAACGGGACTCCACGGGATACTGTTCATCTCCACCGTCGACCTCCTCCAGCCTCCACGGGCTTCTGTTCATCCACCGTCGACCTCCTCCAGCCTCCACCGACTGTTCATCCACGGGCTCCTGTTCATCCAGCCTCCACCGCGCACTCCTCCACCGGTTACTGTTCAACCAGCGCTCTCCACGGGGTCCTGTTCAACCACCCCTCCACGGGCTACTTTTCATCCAGCCCTCCACCAGCTAATGTTCAACCAGCCATCCACGGGGCCCTGTTCATCCAGCCCTCCACGAGGTCCTGTTCATCCACCGGCTCGATCGATCGGAGTATTGTTCATCCAGCGGCAACGGCCTCTACTACCACGGGTTCCTGTTCATCCAACCCCCCACCGGGAACTGTTCATCCAAACCCCCCAACAACACTCACTGTTCATCCAGAGGCAACATCGATCGGCTTCAGTTAGCAGCAGTAGCGAAGGAATCACTTGGGTTCAGTTAACAACAAGGGATCGATTGCTCGGGTTCAGTAACATTGCTAGTGCAATCGCTCGGGTTCAGTTAGAGCCCAGCGCCTCCTCGGGTTCAGTTAGAGCCCAACGCCTCACACACACGTGCGTACGTATGAGAGAAATGCGCATCGCTCGGCCCCTGACCACCCACCGTAACCGGGAACTCCCCCGATATTTTCCTCTCCCTCGCTTCTACCATGGTTTTTCCGTCATGGACGGCCCAAAGAATGTCATGCAGCTGCGTCTCCGGCCCGCCCAGGACGAAAAGCCCATTTTCTGTCATGATTTTTTGTCGTAGAAATAGGACCCCACCACATCTATGATGATACCGGGTTTTGTCACAATTATCGTCATAGAAGTGTCATAAGTATGACAGAAAAAAATTCGTTCACCCCAAAATGTCACGGATGTGTCTTTTTTTGTAGTGTGTAGTACCATCATTGTTCGACTTCACGAAGAGGCGAAGAGCCAAGCGCAAGGTTTAGTAGTACAAGTAGTACAAGTAGTACTACTACTAGAACCGTATGGTGAAGCGTTTGTACTCTTTTTTTATTTTAATCTCTGATAAAGTACACATTTATTCGGAAGAAGTGCGGAAAACGGCAGCCCAATGTAGTATTAAAAAACATCGAACATGTAATGATGATATCGATCAACCATGCTCGAATATATCTTGGCCTCTGTGCGAGCCCGTTTGTGTGTTCTCGCTCCTCGTCTCTCTCAAGGAACGGCGGGTGGGCCATTTTGCCGTCAATTGAGATCGGTTTGCTCACACTCTGGTCCCACATGTTAGTGATATGCCAAGAGGAAGTGTGTTGACCGACTGGCCATACGCGTACTTGGTTTTGCACCTTCATACCACTCCTCCCTCCGTCACAGTTTACATGGCGCGCTTCATTCTCATGCATTTCCACCACCAGGGAAACTTTAGACTCGTTTGGTTTAATGCTCAATTAATTAGGGCGTGGTAACTGCAATCAAGTCCACAATTTTCTCTCAATGTACTAGGTGTGTACGCGGAGTGGAGTAAGTGCATGCATGTGTGTACCCGGGGTGGAAGCACTGCATGCATGTGTGTACGCATTATTTCCTCTAGTAATAGATGCCGTGCTATAACTACCAATGCTATTTTTCAGGCCGATCGCTAGTCGTCTTGGTCCTAGAGATTGTTTTTTTGAAGCGCACTCTATAAACAGTGACGGAGGGAGTAGTATGAGCGGATTCAAAGAAGAGCGTATTGATGGTTGCTTCTTCCGAGCAACTTACAGGGGGAAAGGTGGGGCTTATGATTTGACTCCTCATTACTCACTATTAGTGCGGTGCAATGATACATCTCCAACGTATCTATAATTCATGAAGTATTCATGCCATGTTTACAACAATTTTATATGGTTTTGGTATGATTTGCATGGAACTAACATGGACTGACGCTGTTTTCAGCAGAACTACCGTGGTGTTGTTTTTTGTGCAGAAATGAAAGTTCTTCAAATGAGCTGAAACTTTTTGACGATTTTTTGGAACAAAAGAGACCCCCGAAGCTTCGTGGGGGGGGGGGGGCAAAAGAGCCACGAGGAGGGCACAACCCACCAGGGCGCGCCTGGTGGGCCAGGCTCGCCCTGGTGGGTTGTGCTCACCTCGAGGCCCATCTTCGCGTGAAACTGATGCCAAAAAATCCTATACATAGAGAAACCATCAGGGGTAAACCTAGATCAGAAGTTCCGCCGCCGCAGGCCTCTGTAGCCACCGAAAACCAATCTAGACCCTTTCTGGCACCCTGCCGGAGGGGGGAATCATCACCGGTGGCCATCTTCATCATCCTGGCGGCCAGCACGATGAGGAAGGAGTAGTCCACCCTTGGGGATGAGGGTTTGTACTAGTAGCTATGTGTTTAATCTCTCTCTCTCTCGTGTTCTTGAGATGTCACGATCTTAATGTATCACGGGCTTTGTTAATATAATCGGATCATATGGTGTTTGATGTCTACTACGCAACTTTATTCTCGTAGACTCGTGTTGGGCCTCCAAGCGCAGAGTTTTGTAGGACAGTAGCAATTTTCCCTCAAGTGGATGACCTAAGGTTTATCAATCCGTGGGAGGTGTAGGATGAAGATGGTCACTCTCAAACGACCCTGTAACCAAATACAAGAAATCTCTTGTGTCCCCAACACACCCAATACAATGGCAAATTTTATAGGTGCACTAGTTCGGCGAAGAGATGACGATAAAAGTGTAATATGGATGGTGGAAATATATTTTTATAATCTGAATAAATAAAAACAGCAAGGTAGCAAGTAGTAAACGGGCACAAAAATAGTATTGCAATGCTTGAAAACAAGGCCTAGGGTCCATACTTTGCTAGTGCAAACTCTCAACAATGCTAACATAGTTGGATCATATGATTATCCCTCAAAGTGTAATAAAGAATCACTCCCGAGTTCTCACTCCCGAGTTCCTATTAGCGGGGAACAAAAGATAGATATTGTTTGTAGGGTATGAGACCACCTCAAAGTTATTCTTTTCGTTCGACCTATTTAAGAGTTCGTACTAAAATAACACAAAGCTATTTTTCCGTTCGATCTATCCTAGAGTTCGTACTAGAATAACACCAACTCTTGGGAGGGATGGTTATATGATTCAATTATATTAGCACGAAGCTATTTTTTCCGTTCGATCTATCCTTGAGTTCGAACTTTGGAGTGATTCTTCATCGCACTTTGAGGGATGGTTATATGATCCAATTATATTAGCAATGTTGAGAGATTGCACTAGCGAAATTACGGACCCTAGGCCTCATTTTCAAGCATTGCAATACCGGTTTTGTGCTCGTTTACTATTTTCTACCTTGCTGTTTTTATTTATTCAGATTATAAAAATATATTTCTACCATCAATATTACACTTTTATCACCATCTCTTCATCGAACTAGTGCACCTATACAATTTGCCATTGTACTGGGTGTGTTGGGGACACAAGAGATTTCTTGTATTGGTTGCAGGGTCGTTTGGGAGAGACCATCTTCATCCTACACCTCTCACGGATTGATAAACCTTAGGTCATCCACTTGAGGGAAAATTGCTACTGTCCTACAAAACTCTGCGCTTGAAGGCCCAACACGTGTCTACAAGAATAAAGTTGCGTAGTAGACATCAAGCTCTTTTCTGGCGCCGTTGCCGGGGAGGTGAGTGCTTGAAGGTATATCTTTAGATCTTGCAATTGAATCTTTCAGTTTCTTGCTTTATCACTAGTTTGGTTTGTAAAAGAAAACTACAAAAAAATGGAATTGAGGTTGCATCATATTATTCATCTTTATAATGTCTTTCGTGAAAATGATGGAAACGAAAATTGTGCTCAATTGATAGAAGAAGAATTCTATAAAATGTTTGACAAAAAATCTTTGAATAATGGGCATGATTGCAATGTTGTTAGTATGAATTCTTTCAATATCCATGATGCTAATGATATGCAAAGCCATAAGCTTGGGGATGCTATGTTTGATGAAGATGATATTTTTAGTCCCCCAAGATTTGATGTGCAAATTTGTTATAATGATTGCATGCCTCCTATTTATGATTATTATAATGATGAAAGTGGATTTGGAGAGGTCATGACTTTATTTAATGATGAATCCACTATTTCGGAAGAGGTTTCAATTGATTCTTATGAGAACAAAGTTGCGATCTATGATGATTATGGTGATGACATGTATGCTATAAAGAATAATTATAACTATAAACTTGTCATCATGATCTTAATTTCCAATCACATGAGAGTTATTTTGTTGAGTTTGCTCCCACAATTATTGATGAGAATAAATTTACTTATGTGGAGAGTAATAAAATTTCTATGCTTTTGTGTCATGAAAATAATGCTTTATGTGATGGTTATGTTGTTGAATTTCTTCATGATGCTACTGAAAATTATTATGAGGGAGGAGCATATGCTTTTACATATTGCAATAATATCAAGTTTCTTCTCTGTGTGTTGAAAGTTTTGAAGTTATGCTTGTTTTGCCTTCCTATGCTAGTTGATTCTTGTTCCCATAAGTTGTTTGATCACAAAATCCCTATGCATAGTAACTGGATTAGACTTAAATGTGCTAGTCATATGCTTCATGATGCTCTCTTTATGTTTCAATTCTTATCTTTTATGCGAGCATCATTAAAATCATCATGCCTAGCTAAAAGGCATTAAAGAAAAGCTCTTGTTGGAAGACAACCCAACACTTTTACCTACTGTTTTTGTGTGTTCACATGGTTAAGCTACTGTAGTAATCATGTTTTATAGCTTTTGTTTCAATAAAGTGCCAAGTAAAGCCTTTGGGATAGTGTGGAAGATGGTTGACTTGAATCTGTGCAAAAACAGAAAGTTTTCCTTCGAGAAATAGAATTGTTTAAATTCACTAGAACGTGTAAAAATTCTGAATTTTTTTACAGTTGATACATATAGAAATTCTCTACGTTTTCCTATTTTCTCAGAATTTTTGGAGTAGCAGAAGTATGGTTATTCTGCAGATCATTACAGATTGTTCTGTTTTTGACAGATTCTGTTTTCAATGCATAGTTTGCTTGTTTGCTAGTTTCTATGGCTTATATTGCTCAATATAAATTGTGGAAATGATATGCTACAGTAAGCATTGTGTGAGAACAATTATGAATCTTGTATTTAATAGTACCAAAAGTGAAAATGGTTTGCTCTTTATCATACTAACCTATCTCACAAAGTTCCGTTAAGTTTTGTGTGATTGAAGTTTTCAAGTTTTGGGTGAGATATCGATATGAGGAGAATAAGGGGTGACAAGACCCTAATATTGGGGATGCCCAAGGCATCCCCAAGGTAATATTCAAGGAATATCCAAGCAACTAAGCTTGGGGATGCCCCGGAAGGCATCCCCTCTTTCGTCTTCAACATTATCGGTAACCTCACTTGGAGCTATGTTTTCATTCGTCACATGATATGTGTTTTGCTTGGAGTGTCAATTTATTTTGTTAGAATTTGATTGTTTTGCATCTTTTATTTCAATAAAAGTGGCAATGATAGCCTTTACAATGCTTATTTTGCAAGTATATGAGTTGCTGTTTCAAAACAGAAAATTTATCGATGTTGCAAAAATTCCCTAGAAAAGTCAGAATGTGATAAAATGCTGAAGCTTTTTGAAAAATAAGCTCTGATAAATTTTCTAAAGTTTAGTAATAGTTTCATAATTTTTGGAGTTAGGGAAGTATGATGAATATTGCATTCTTTATAGACGGTACTGTTTTGGCAGATTGCTGTTATGTTTGCATTGTTTGCATATGTTTGCTTGTTTAATGATTCTATTTGAGGATGGGTGTATTAAATATGCAGAGGCATTTAGTATGAAATGTTGAATAATAATTTAGTGATTTTCTACAATAGAGAATGATAAGGTTTTTTGAATTGGTTTATACTAACTTATCTAACGAGTTCTTGTTGAGTCTTGTGTGGATGAAGCTTTTGAGATTTAGGAAAACCGTGATATGAGAAGAATTAAGGAGACACAAAAGCTCAAGCTTGGGGATGCCCAAGGCATCCCAAGATAATATTTCAAGAAGTCTCAAGCATCTAAGCTTGGGGTGGGCATCCCACCTTTCTTCCTCAACAATTATCGGTTAGTATCGGTTGAGCCTAAGTTTTTGCTTCTTCACATGATGTGTGCTATTCTTGGAATGCCATTTTATTTTGTTTTGCTTGCGGTTTTAACAAAATTCTTAAATCTCAAAGTTTTTAAATAAGAGAGAGTCCATAATTAGCTACCTATTTACTTAACTACTCGCTTGATCTTCACTTATATCTTTCTGGAGTAGCTTGTCATTTGCTCTAGTGCTTCACTTATATCTTTTTGAGCATGGTGTGCTTTGGTATTTTTGAAGAAATTCTCGCTTGCTTCACTTAAATTAATTTGAGAGAAAGAAATATTATGCTCATGATCTTCACTTATATTTGTTTGAGCTTATCAAAAGCAACACATGAAAATTAGTTTCAAAGTGATAGATATCCAAGAAGGATATAATAAAAACTTTCATGAAGATCATTGGACAAAATAAACTTGATTCCTCGTAATAGTTTTGAGATATGATGATGTCATATGTGAGTCATGTTGATGAGTAATTATGGTATAATAAGAATAATGGTGTTAAGGTTTGTGATTCCCTATGCAAGCACAAAAGTCAATAGTTATGCAATGAAATTACATCCTACTTGTGGTGCATTATTCGGTATTAATTATTCTCAATGCTCGCTTATGAGATTATTCTTTCTTGGTTGGTCGCTTCTCAATCTTTTGTTGTCCTTCATTTTGCACTAAGTATGATCACTACTTGTGCATCCAATATCCTTTAAACCAGTTTTGCCACATGAGTCCACTATACCTACCTATATGCAGTATTCTTTTGCCGTTCTAAGCAAATTTGTATGTGCCATCTCTAATTTCAAAACAAATTTCTCTTTTGTGTGCTCGTACCGCTCGCGAGGCGGTGAGGGGTGGCCAATATTTTCCATGCTAGATGTGTTATTCTCACGATGAGTGTTTATTCACTTGTCATTGCACAAGAGTAAGGCAAAGGTATTAGGGATGCCCAGTCCCGAAATGAAAAATGAATTTACTTTATGTTGTCAAATAATAAATTCCTTGGAAAGTGTTGGTATGGAGGGCACCCATGGATACGATTAACCATGGAACGTGAAAGTATGGTTGAAAAAGAATAAACTTTATTTTCTGTTTGGGAACCGCCTATGATATATCTAGCATGGAAAGTGTTGGGATCTCTAAGTCGTTTTCGTTGGTGGGAAAAGTATGCCTTTCAAAATGTTTTTATCTCTCAATTTTTGCTTTGAGCTCTGGCACCTCTACAAATCCCTACTTCCCTCTACGAAGGGCCTGATACGTCTCTGTCGTATCTACTTTTCCAAACACTTTTGCCCTTGTTTTGGACTCTAACTTGCATGATTTGAATGGAACTAACCCGGACTGACGCTGTTTTCAGCAGAATTGCCATGGTGTTATCTTTGTGCAGAAACAAAAGTTCTCGGAATGACCTGAAACTTCACGGAGATTATTTTTCGAAATAATAAAAACTACTGGCGAAAGAATCAAGGCCAGGGGCCCCACACCCTTTCCACGAGCCCTGGAGCTCCACCGACCTCAACTCCAACTCCATATGTTCGTGTTCGGGGAGAAAAAAATCAGAGAGAAAGATTCATCGCGTTTTACGATACGGAGCCGCCGCCAAGCCCTAAACTCTCTCGGGAGGGCTGATCTGGAGTCCGTTCGGGGCTCCGGAGAGGGGAATCCGTCGTCGTCGTCATCATCAACCATCCTCCATCACCAATTTCATGATGCTCACCGCCGTGCGTGAGTAATTCCATCGTAGGCTTGCTGGACGATGATGGGTTGGATGAGATTTATCATGTAGTCGAGTTAGTTTTGTTAGGGTTTGATCCCTAGTATCCATTATGTTCTGAGATTGATGTTGCTATGACTTTGCTATGCTTAATGCTTGTCACTAGGGCCCGAGTGCCATGATTTCAGATCTGAACCTATTATGTTTTCATGAATATATGTGAGTTCTTGATCCTATCTTGCAAGTCTATAATCACCTACTATGTGTTATGATCCGGCAACCCCGAAGTGACAATAATCGGGACCACTCCCGGTGATGATCGTAGTTTGAGGAGTTCATGTATTCACTATGTGTTAATGCTTTGGTCCGGTACTCTATTAAAAGGAGGCCTCAATATCCCTTAGTTTCCGCTAGGACCCCACTGCCACGGGAGGGTAGGACAAAAGATGTGATGCAAGTTCTTTTCCATAAGCACGTATGACTATATTCGGAATACATGCCTACATTACATTGATGAATTGGAGCTAGTTCTGTGTCACCCATGTTATGACTGTTACATGATGAACCGCATCCGGCATAATTCTCCATCACCGATCCAATGCCTATGAGCTTTTCACATATTGTTCTCCGCTTATTTACTTTTCCGTTGCTACTGTTACAATCACTACAAAACCCAAAAATATTACTTTTGCTACCGTTACCGTTACTTCCATACTACTTTGCTACTAAATACTTTGCTGCAGATACTAAGTTATCCAGGTGTGGTTGAATTGACAACTCAACTGCTAATACTTGAGAATATTCTTTGGCTCCCCTTGTGTCGAATCAATAAATTTGGGTTGAATACTCTACCCTCGAAAACTATTGCGATCCCCTATACTTGTGGGTTATCAAGACTATTTTCTGGCGCCGTTGCCGGGGAGCATAGCTCTATTCTTTGAGTCACTTGGGATTTACATCTGCTGGTCACTATGAAGAACTTGAAAGACGCGAAAACAAAAATTTATCCCTCAACTACGAGGGGAGGTAAGGAACTGCCATCTAGCTCTGCACTTGATTCACCTTCTGTTTTAAGTAAGCTTGCGACACCTAAACCTGCTTCTGCTATTAATTCTGATATGTCGCATGTTATTGATGATGCCACTTCTGCTATGCATGATACTTATGATGAAACTACTTCTATGCTTGATACTACTGTGCCACTTGGTGAATTTCTTGATGAACAACCTGCTAGGGCTAGAGAGAATGAAATTATTGAAAGTGATAATATTGATGAAAGTGATGATGAAGATTCTCCCCCTAAATATGAATTGCCTATTGTGCCTGAGGGTTATGTTATGGATGAAGAAACTACTAGAGACTTTCTTGCTTGCAATGATAGAAGTGATCTCAAGAAATTATTAGCTAAGCTGAAACAAAAAACTCTGAATGCTAGAATGAAATATGATCCTGCTTATGATACTTCACCTATCTTTGTTACTGATAAGGATTATGAATTCTCTATCGACCCTGATATAATTACTTTGGTTGAATCTGATCCTTTCTATGGCTATGAATCTGAAACTATTGAGGCACATCTTACTAAATTAAATGGTATAGTCACCCTGTTCACTAATGATGAGAAAACCCTTTATTACTATATCCTTAAAATATTTCCGTTCTCATTAAAGGGTGATGCTAAGATATGGTTTAATTCTCTTGATCCTGGTTGTGTGCGTAGTCCCCAGGACATGGTTTATTACTTGTCTGCTAAATATTTCCCCGCTCATAAGAAACAAGCTGCCTTAAGGGAAATATATAATTTTGTGCAAATTGAAGAAGAGAGTCTCCCACAAGCTTGGGGGTGGCTTCTCCAATTACTTAATGCTTTGCCTGATCATCCTCTCAAGAAAAATGAAATACTTGATATCTTTTATAATGGACTAACTGATGCTTCCAGAGACCACCTGGATAGTGGTGCTGGTTCTGTTTTCAGGGAAAGAACACCAGATGAAGCTGAAATTCTATTGAATAATATGTTGACTAATGAAAATAATTGGACACTTCCTGAGCCTATTCTTAAACCAACTCCGAAGAAAAGGGCTGTTCTATTTCTCAGTCCTGAAGATATGCAAGAGGCAAAGAAATCTATGAAGGAAAAATGTATTAAAGCTGAAGATGTTAAGTATTTACCTCCTATTGAAGAAATACATGGTCTTAATTTACCGCCTGTTGAAGAAATATATGGTCTTAATTCATCACCTATTGAAGAAACACATGGTCTTGATAACACGACACAGGTAGTAAAGGTAAATTCTCTCTATAGAGTTGATGAAGGTGATATTCCTCGTTATAAGTCTGCTAGCCAATGCTTAGATGAGTTTGATAAATTTATTGTCAAACAAGAAAACTTCAATGCTTATGTTGGTAGACAATTAAAGCGTAATGCTTATATGATTGAACACTTGAGTGATTATATGTCTAGAGTTAAAGGTGAACTTAAACTCATTAGTAAACATGCTTCTATGGTTACCACTCAAGTAGAACAAGTACTTAAAGCTCAGAATGATTTGCTCAATGAATTGAATAGTAAGAATAATGATTTTGCTGTTAGAGTGGCTACTAGAACTAGTAAAATGACTCGGGAACCTTTGTATCCTGAAGGCCATCCTAAGAGAATTGAGCAAGATTCTCAGATAAATAATATTGATGCACCTAGTCCTTCTAAAAATAAGAAAAAGAAAACTGATAGGACTTTGCATGCTTCTAGTGAACCTGTTGTAGACACACCTGAGAATCCCAATGATATTTCTATTTCTGATGTTGAAACACAATCTGGTAATGAACATGAACCTAGTGATAATGTTAATGATGATGTTCATGTTGATGCTCAACCTAGCAATGATAACGATGTAGAGATTGAACCTGTTGTTGATCTTGATAACCCACAATCAAAGAATCAACGTTATGATAAGAGAGACTTTGTTGCTAGGAAACACGGTAAGGAAAGAGAGCAATGGGTTCAGAAACCCATGCCTTTTCCTCCAAAACCATCCAAGAAAAAGGATGATGAGGATTTTGAGCGCTTTGCTGAAATGATTAGACGTATCTTCTTGCGTATGCGTTTGACTGATATGCTCAAAATGAATCCTTATGCTAAGTATATGAAAGAAATTGTTACTAATAAAAGAAAGATACCGGAAGCTGAAATTTCCACCATGCTTGCTAATTACACTTTCAATGGTGGAATACCTAAGAAACTAGGAGATCCAGGAGTACCAACTATACCATGTTCCATTAAAAGAAACTATGTTAAAACCGCTTTATGTGATCTTGGAGCCGGTGTTAGTGTTATGCCTCTCTCTTTATATCGTAGACTTGACTTGAATAAGTTGACACCTACTGAAATATCTTTGCAAATGGCTGATAAATCAACTGATATACCTGTCGATATTTGTGAGGATGTGCCTGTTGTGGTTGCAAACGTTACTATTTTAACGGACTTTGTTATTCTTGATATTCCCGAGGACGATAGTATGTCTATTATTCTTGGAAGACCCTTTTTGAATACTGCAGGGACTGTTATTGATTGCAACAAAGGCAATGTCACTATTCATGTTAATGGAAATGAGCATACGGTACACTTTCCGAGGAAACAACCTCAAGTCCACAGTATCAATTCTATTGAAAAAATCCCATCGATTATTATTGGAGGTTTTGAATTTCCTCTACCTACTGTCAAGAAGAAATATGATATTCTTATTATTGGGGATGTACATATCCCCGTTGAGGTAACATAGTGTTATTCAAAATTTCTCCGGTTCCATTTTATTCGAAAAGAGTTTGTTAACAAGACCTGATCAACCTTGTTAGTGGATTCCTTTTGATGTGCATGAGATGGATGAAGTTAGAAAGCACAACCTTCTGTACCCTCCTTTTACTTTCTGTTATTTAGTTGAAATAAAGTAAAAATAGTATTTTCTGTCAGTTTTCTGAATTATCCGTGCAATAAAAAAATACCCCGAAAATAAAAGTTCTCCAAATGCCCCGAAATTGAAATATGATTTTTTCTAGAATATTTGAGAATATTTGGAACTGAGAACACATCAGGGGGAGCTGGCATCTGGCCACGAGGGTCCAGGGCGCGCCCCCTACCTCGTGGGCCCATGGTGGCTCCCCTCCACTTATTCCTGCACCCACACACTCCTTCTTCCTCCCAAAAAAATCACCAACCAGGTCAAGCATGAGTTCTAGCTCATTTTGCTGCGATTTTCGATCTCCTTGCTCAAAGCACCTCTCACAAAACTGCTTTGGGGAATTGTTCCTTGGTATGTGACTCCTCCAATGGTCCAATTAGTTTTTGTTCTAGTGCTTTATTCATTGCAAATTTGTGCTGCCTAGGTGACCATGTTCTTGAGCTTGCATGTCAAATTTATATGGTTCCAAGTAGTTCTAATGCATGATATAGTCTCTAGGCACTTGTGGGAGTAGTTCCTATCAATTTTGTTGAGTTTGGTTCACTTTTATTTGGAGTTACTAAAAATTTCAGAAATTTTCAGAAAATGATGAAGAGATTTTTGAGGGGCTCTTCGAGCCGAAGCTCGAGGGATAAGCAAAGTGAAGAAGAAGAGAGGCCCAAATATAATCTGCCTCGCACCACGGAGGTTCGGCCGTGTGAATGGCCTTATGATGATTTCTTGAGAGCAGCCGGGATTTATGATGATTTTTATGAGTTGGCTGAGAATGCAGGCCTCACCGACTTCCTCCGCGACCAACGCGATCACTATCTCTTACTCACTAATACCTTTGTGCAAAATTTTCATTTCCATTCTAGGAGGTCACCACCTACGGTGGATTTTTATTTATATGATGAGTATAAGGAGATGACCCTTCATGAATTTTGTGAGGTTTGCAAGTTGCCCTTTTCGGGCATCATAGAGGAACCACATCGTGACGATGTGGATGGGTTTATTGATACAATTGCTGTAGGGGAAACTAGGAAAGTTTCCGATGCAAGAATCACTAGCATACATATTCCTGTTTTACGTTACTTTGCATTATTTGCTAGTAAATGCTTAATTGGTCGCGGAAACTCTAGCAATCTAAGTACCCCTGACATTGTTATTTTGTTCCATGCCTTGTTTCGTGATGACACATTTAGTATGGGCGCTATTGTTGCAAAGCGGTTAAATCTTAACCGTACTAAGGGCCCTATCTTGGGAGGCATCTTCGCCTCGCGCCTCGCTGCATACTATAACATACCTATTAGGCATTATGAAAAAGAAGGAAAGTTGCCGCCTCCTGTTTATCTAGATTATAAGAGTATGGTAGCGCATGATTTTATTGTTAAGAATAGGGAAAAGGCGCTTAAGTACAAACTGTTATTTGAGAAAAATCACCCTGAGATTATTACCTTGCCTGCTCCTTCCCTGTTTGACTTATCTGCAGGCAAGTATCTCATTCCGCTGGCGGCCATGCACGCCTACCGGAACCCTACATCAGCTACAGATCCAGAGCCGAACCACAATTTGATCCTCC
Source organism: Triticum aestivum (assembly GCF_018294505.1). Classification (NCBI taxonomy): domain Eukaryota; kingdom Viridiplantae; phylum Streptophyta; class Magnoliopsida; order Poales; family Poaceae; genus Triticum; species Triticum aestivum. The sequence goes on along the minus strand of NC_057802.1, from coordinate 299,763,885 downwards.
ACGACAGTCTGATTACCAGTGGGATCCGGAGGTGATTGCCAACCAGTGGCAATCCGAGGCTTCTTCTCAATACGACCCCAACTATAACTTTGGATATCCGCCAGGCCAGCCGTGGCCATAGACCAACTTAGGCCAAAAGCCTAAGCTTGGGGGAGTACGTATTTCTCACTGACATTACATTTATGTTCACACACTCATTGCTAGTTGTCGGTGCTCATACTTTTTCATTGTATTATCCATGCTAGTTTATTTTCCTTTTTATGCTTTCTTCTTGTGTGTTTGAAAAACCTTAAGAAAACGAAAAAACTTAGTAGTAGCTTTTAGTTAGTTTACTTTCTTGCTTGTAGTAGTAATAATTAAAAAGAAAACCAAAAATATTTCTTGTTCTTCTTTTGCTTGTTGGGAGCTTTCCCGTGTAAATAGTTTTATTTCTTTTCTTTTCTTTGGGGGTCGATCGGAGAAGACAATAATAAAATTGTTGAAGTGGCTCTTATATGCATTATTGTTGATTTAACCAAGAGCCCATATTGCCTCGTCTTCTCCTGTTTATTGAATGCTCGCAGATTCCAGCTTAGTCCAATGCACGTGCACTATTATTATTCACATCATTCGGTCGTGCAAGTGAAAGGAAATAAAGACGATATATGATGAAATGATTGAGATGAGAGAAGCTGGTATGTGTAAGTGCATCTAGTGCCCCTTAGTGATTTTGGTGTATTGAAGACTTATAGGTTAAGGGACTAATGTGTTTATGAGTGTACACAGGTCTATAAGTCTATGAGGAGTTTGATATTTACAGAGAAAGTCGGCCCCTAAAAATGAAGTTCTTCGACTGAAGACTTTGAATTTCTGAAGACTTTCTGAAGACTTTGAAAGTGAAGAAATTGGTGTGACCTTGAAGACTTGGTATTCATTTGAGGAACATGAAGCGTGAAGACTTTTGTTTTTGTAGTTTCATTTTCCCTTTCTTGAGTCATAGGAAACACCGTACTGTTAAAGGGGGTCGAGGAAATACTAAGGAAAATTTTCCATGTGATGCTCAACTCAAAATCCTACACCTACCAATCCCTTCGAGTGAAGCCATTGGAAATCTCATACAGTTCAGTCATATTCTTCAGTGACAGAGACGAAGTTCATCTGGTCCCTGAGGAATTTGTTCTGACTGAGGAGTTAGGAATTCTCCAGTGCGGATTGCCTACACAGTGAGGAACATGATAGCCCTGAGGAATTTGATACTCAAACTTCCGACCGTTACTGTGCTATGCGCCAGCTGTCCCAAAATATCTACCCACCTAACGGTCATATCATTGAAGGGCATTTATGTCTTATCATGTCGGGCTGCTCCCTAGGCTATAAATAGCCGCCCCTACAACCACTAGCTGGTTGGCTGCTCCGAGAGAAACTGACACTTGTCATTTGAGAGCATCCCATCCTCCGAGGACTTTGAGCGAAAATCATCAAGTGAGGAAAACCCAAACCCAAACACCTACAAACCCAAAGTGATTGAGCATCACTGAAGAGATTGATCCTGCGTGGATCCGACGCTTGTTACCTTTGAAGACTGTGCTTCTTCCAGACGGTTAGGCGTCATGGTCTAGAGCATCCAAGAGGAATTGTGGATCGCCAAGTGACCGAGTTTGTGAAGGTTCGGAAGTCACCTGAAGACTTACCACGAGTGATTGGGCGAGGTCTGTGTGACCTTAGCTCAAGGGGAATACGGTGAGGACTAAGTGTCCTGGACTGCGTGTTCAGGACTGGGTGTCCGGGACTGTGTTTCCTCAGGTTTAAATACCTAGCCACCCTAACCAGACGTACAACTGAGACAACAGTTGGAACTGGTCTATCAAATCATTGTCTTCACCAAGCCAACTGGTTCTATTTCCTCAACTCTTTCATTTCCTCATAACTGTGTTGTGCACTTGTTCATATCTGTGTTTGAAGACTTTGACTGAAGACTTTCTCAATTTCCTCAGTTCAATTTCTTCAGTATGTTTGTCTTCATCCTGTGTTATCCTGTGTTTACGCTTTCTGTACTCTGTGCTTGTCTTCATTTCATCATGATGACCATGCTTGTGTTCTGCTATGCATACGTTTGAGTACTTATTCCACTGCAAGTAGTTCTTCGCTAAGGAATTTCCTCACTGGCAAATTCCTCAGTGAAGAATTCATAAAAATCGCCTATTCACCCCCCCTCTAGTCGATATAACGCACTTTCAATTGGTAGCAGAGCAAGGTACTCCCTTGTTCTGTGTGATTTTGGTTTTTGTTATGTCGACCGCAGATATGAAGAAAGTGACATGCCCCATCTTTGACGGTCATGATTATCCCAAGTGGAAGGCCATGATGAGGAAACGCCTCATGGCAATGAACAGCGAGTTGTGGACCGTCACTGAGATTGGTCTTACCGATCTATGCAAGATGGCAGACACCGATGATATTCGCAAGTACACTCGACTTGACATCATGGCGAAGGATATCATCTGTTCCTGCCTATCCAGAGATGAATTCAGGCGCATTATGCATCTTTGCAATGCGATGCTTATCTGGGACCGAATCTCTGACGTCTATGAAGGTCATCGAACTTGTCATGATCCTTGGCTTGAGGATTTCAAGGAATCACTCAAAACGATGACTTTCGAGCCTGGACCATCATCTTCTGCACCATGCCTCATGGCAAAAGGTGCCAAGGTAATCGAATGTTCCTCATCTGAGTGTAGTGATGATGAATCTGATGATGATTTTGGACCTAGCTATACCAAGCTTGTTTGTATTGCCACTAAACAACAAAAGGCCTTGGAAAAGGTTCAAAACATGCTAGATCAAAGTGATGATATGTTGGGTGAAGAAATGGATCGCACTAAAACCTTGACTGAAAATCTTCAGAGACTTCAGTCTAGATTTGACAACCTTCAAGGTCATCATAACACTCTCTTATCTGATCATGAGAAGCTTTCTTATGAATTTCTTCAGAGAAAGCAAGATCTTGAAAAGCTAAGAGTGAGTTATGAAGATCTTCAGAAGGAGCGCGATTCATTACTTGCTCAACAAATCAGCGCTTCTCAGGAAGAATTTGTTCCTCCATGTTTGAAATGCATTGAACATGAATCTGCTAATTCTTCACCTGAATGTTCAAATGCTTCTAATGCTACAAATTCTTCAACTGTCTCTGCTATCACTAATTCCTCATCTGAGGACATTGCTAGTATCACTGACGATGCAGGGCTGAAGGAATTGTACGTGACAGGCATGTACAAAAGCCTCAAAGGGCATCCGACTCTTTGTGATGTGCTTAAAAAGCAGATCCTCAACAGGAACCCTAGGAAAGAGGGTATTGCCTTTGAGAGGAAACCCAATGCCGATGGTACATATTGGAAGCCTGAGCAGTACCCCAAAACCTCATGGGTTGCTGCAAAGGGACCTCCAGTTGATCCATCTAATCTATCTGGCTTTACATGTGAATCTTCTCATTCTTCTGATGAGTCATTTGACTCCAACTATAAACTGTTCAAAAATCAGAATGGTGAAGTATTTGCTAGATATGTTGGCACTAACTGCAGGAACGGTTCTCCTATGAAGAAAATCTGGGTTCCCAAAAGGTGCCTTGAAAGTCTTCAGGTGAATGTCCTAATGACACCATCTGTGAAGAATAGGAACCCCAGATCAAATACTTCATATGGACCAAATTCTTCATATGGATCCAAGTCCTCATACGGATCGAATTCCTCACGTGGATCATATTCCTCAAAAGGATCAAAGTCCTCATATGAATATCATCGTGCTAACAACTCTGTTTCGGAGGGAAGAGCAAAGGGCTATGAATATGAGCATTATTCTTCTAATCATTATGTTCATAAGTCCTCGAAGAATTTCTCTGCTTATTCATATGCTTACCCTAACTCCTCTTATGTGAAACAAAATGGATTGGCTTCTATGCCACCTTTCTCGTATGGTGCTCGCGGAGTGATGAACTCTTTGCCACCCCTTCAGATGTGGGTGGTGAAGAAAAAGGACTAATCTCTTAAGCAGGGTCAGGTCTCCAGACGTGCGTAAACGTCTGAAGAATTTGCTGGAGACCTGAAAAGTGCCTTAAAGGACGCAGGCTAATCATGAAGAAATGAACTTTCATTTCTCACGTCCTCATACTGTTTTAATTGTTGCATTGCTTGATGAAATTGGTCTGATGAATTGTGATGTCATATTCTTCACTGATGAAGTATATGAAGTTCGTAAGCTGCACTAATTCATCTGCAGGATGATCTACCCAAAGCCACTGAGTGGGTCCTCGATAGTGGATGTACAAATCACATGACTGGTGACAAGAATCTATTGATGGATGCTCCCTTATCACCATCGCATCTGAAGCATATCATCTTCGCTGACAAAGGCAAAAGTCAGGTATTGGGTCTAGGTAAGGTTGCGATCACAAATGATCGACACATGGACAAAGTCATGCTTGTCGAGTCCTTAGGATACAACCTTATGTCTGTCTCAATGCTTTGTGATCTTGATATGGTTGTTGTCTTTGGCAAGTATCGTTGTGTTCTAGTTATGGAAGCTGACAATTCCAAAGTCTTTGAAGGCTTTAGGAGAGGAGACTTGTATATTGTTGATTTCTCTACAGGACCGCAACCAGCCGTGTGCCTACTTGCAAAAGCTTCAGAAGGCTGGCTATGGCATCGACTACTTGGTCATGCAGGCATGAGGAATTTGCACACGCTTGCGAAGAAGAAGCACGTCATTGGCATTGAGAATGTCAAATTCCTCAAGGATCACTTATGCGGAGCCTGTGAAGCTGGAAAGATGACCAAGGCTAAGCATCCAGCGAAGACTATCATGACCACTACTCGACCATTTGAATTCCTTCATATGGATCTCTTCGGTCCTAACCATTACTTAGCAGTCACAAATGACGCATCTCTCTATGGCTTTGTTATTTTTGATGATTACTCTCGATACACATGGGTACACATTGTTACTTACAAACATGAAGTGCAGGAAGTCTTCAAACGATTTTCCTCGAGGGCTTCAACCAACTTTGGTGTGAAGATCAAGCACATCAGAAGTGACAATGGAACTGAGTTCAAGAATTCTGGTCTTGATGACTATCTTGATGAACTTGGTATTACTCATGATTTATCTGCTCCTTATACTCCTCAGCAGAATGGCGTCGTGGAGCGCAAGAACAGAACTCTTGTTGAGATGGCTCGCACTATGCTTGATGAGTACAAGAGGCCTCGTCACTTCTGGATTGAGGCAATTTATACTGCGTGCCACATCATCAACAGGGTATATCTTCACAAATTCTTCAAGAAGACTGCCTATGAACTCCTCACTGACAAGAAACCCAATGTGAGTTACTTCAAAGTCTTCGGTGCTAAATGTTGGATTAGAGATCCTCATCACAATGGTAAATTTGCACCGAAAGCACATGAAGGTTTTATGCTTGGTTACAGAAAGGACTCGCACACCTACAGAGTCTTCAACAACGTTCTTCACAAGGTTGTTGAAACTGTAGATGTGCGGTTCGATGAAACTAATGGCTCGCAAAGAGAGCACCTACCTTCTGTGATAGATGAACCAGCACCTGAGGAAACTATCAAGTTCAAGGCTACTGAGGATGTCATTCCTACCGAAAAATCTGCTGAAGAATTCATTCCAGGACGTGAAGAACGTCGAGCTAATGCACCTGAAGAAAATGGTGCTGAAGAAAATGTTGATCAAATTCCTCGACGACAACCAACTCATCCTCGTGTTGCAAAAGAAGTGCAAGTTGAAAAGATCATCGATGACATTGAAGCACCAGGTCCTCTCACACGCTCAAAAGCTTCACATTTATCTAACTTTTGTGGGCACTATGCTTTTGTCTCTATCACAGAGCCCACTAAGGTAGATGAAGCATTTCTGGAGCCTGAGTGGATTCAGGCCATGCAAGAAGAATTACATCAGTTCGAACTCAACAACGTCTGGGAACTGGTTAAACGTCCAGATCCTCGCAAGCACAATATCATTGGCACAAAGTGGATCTACCTCAACAAGCAAGATGAAAATGGCCTTGTGGTGAGGAATAAGGCACGGCTTGTAGCTCAAGGCTACACACAGGTTTTGAAGATCCAAAGCATCCTGACAAAGTCTTCAGACTCAATAAGGCCCTCTATGGCCTCAAGCAGGCCCCTCGGGCATGGTCTTCAAATTCGTCAACATCGCAATGGCATATTCATATCTCAGGAGAAATACCTCAAGGATGTACTGAGGAAATTCGGCATGCAAGATTGCAAAGGCGTCAAAATTCCGATGCCCACAAATGGCCATCTTTGCACTGATGAAAATGGTATTGACTTCGATCAAAAGGTATACCGCTCCATGATTGGTTCTTTATTGTATTTATGTGCATCTAGGCCAGATATTATGCTTAGTGTTGCATGTGTGCCCGATTTCAAGCTACACCGAAGGAATCACACCATAAGGTTGTGAAACATATTCTTCAATATCTAGCTCACACACCAACACTTGGATTATGGTACCCCAAGGGCTCGGCTTTTGATCTCATTGGATATTCTGACTCTGACTATGCTGGTGATCGTGTGGACCGCAAGTCAACATCTGGTACATGTCATTTCCTCGGACGATCTTTGGTCTGTTGGTCCTCGAAGAAACAGAACTGCGTATCACTGTCTACTGCTGAAGATGAGTACATTGCTGCTGGTTCTTGCTGTGCTCAATTGCTGTGGATGAAGCAAACTCTCAAGGACTACGGCGTCAATGTGAAGAATGTGCCTCTCTTCTGTGACAATGAGTGTGCCATCAAGATTGCTCACAACCCAGTTCAGCACTCGAAGACAAAGCACATTCAGATTCGTCATCATTTTCTTCGCGATCATGTGTTGAAGGGCGACATTTCTATTGAGCACGTGAAGACTGAAGAATAGCTAGCCGATATCTTCACAAAGCCCTTGGATGAGAAGAGATTTAGCAAGTTGCGGTGTGAGCTAAATATCTTAGAATCTTCGAATGTTCTTTGAAAAGGACACTCATCCTAACACTTATGCAAAATTGATGACTTAGATGTGCAACACATGAAGAAACTTTTTTCTTCAATCAATGAAGAATAACACTCTAAGTGTGAAGAAATTAATGAAGAATTTGATTCTCAGAGCCCTACGACAATTGTACGCGGTGTCTGAAATCATCAATCTTATACGGTGGGTCACGCCACCACAAAAGTTGAAAATCTTCAATTTGAGTTTTTTTTAGTTTTGAAATTCCTCAGTTGTTCATGTTCTTCAACTTTGCATTGTCTTCACCTTCTCCGTCGTTTTTCTTCATTGG
>NC_057802.1:299743392-299756151 GCF_018294505.1 Triticum aestivum | reverse complement strand
GTGAATGTGATCGGACCCTTCCCCCTCTATGCTATACTCAACCCAATCTATTCACAAATCCTTCATGTGCGTTCTATTTGAAACTCGTTCAAAATCTTCACTGTGTCCTTGTCAGCTGAAGAATTTGCGAACGGAACTTTTAACTTATCTTATCCAAATTTTTGGCGTTGCCGCTCAAACCGTTCCGCATCCCATGAAATACTTATCTATTCACCCATGATCTAACACGATCTCCACTTCTCAGTACGTGGGTGACACATGTCAAGCGAATGAGAAGGGTCAGGGGCACGTTCGTCCAATTTCTTCGGGCGAACAGTTTTTCACCGTGGCTATAAATACCCCCTCTCCCCTTCCTCACTTCCTTTACTCCGCTCGACCTCTCTCCAGCTCGAGCTTCTCAAACCCTAGCGCCACCGCTACCTCATCGTTGCCGGAGAGGAAGAGCTTCACTGCCTAGACCTCGTCGCCGCCGTACTCGCGCTGGCCGCGGAAATCTTCACTCCGCCGCCGCCGTAGCCGTCTTCCTCCGCCGAGTTAGGGCGTGGAAGATCTGCACAGACGAACTTCTCATCTCAACCTCACAGTTCGTCGTGTTCTTCGTTCAGGGTAATTAAAAGTTACTTTTACTGCCCTCCTTGATTCAAATGATTTCTACAAAATCTTCAAAGGTGTTTATTCTTCAAATTCTTCACACACTAAACACCTCACATGTCATTTGTTCTTGATTCGTTTCTCTAAGCAATAATTTTTCTTCAAGATTCCTCAATTGTGTGGATCTTCGATCTATACAACTCTGGAACCTAAGACAAAGAACGCTTAGTGAAATTCTTCAAGACTCATTTGGTCAAATTCCTCAAACTTGTTCTTCTTGAAAAATCTTCTGAGAACGCATATGACCTCTTCAAATTCCTCGCAACTATATTCTGTTCATAGGCTCTGTTGGAAAAGGCAGTGCCTAGGAGGCGCTTAGGCATGCCTAGGCGCTAGGCGATGGCCAAACGCCTCGCCTAGGGCATAAATGGAGGTCTAGGCAGGGCAAGCAAGGAATTGCCTACCCAAGCAAAAAGTCATGCCACATACTGCACTGATATGCCAAACGGGTTATATTCCAATGGCAGTAGACGGTAATTAACTTATTTATATGCGCTAAACTAATATCAACACCCATATAATAATCAAAAATACACTACAAGTAAAAACTATATTACCGCCTAGGGCGCTTAGGCACCGCCTAGGCACTAGGTGAAGGCCAACCGCCTCGCTTACGCCTACCGCTTTTTTCAACCTTGTCACAGGTACTCATGTCCACTGCTAAATCACTAGGTTCTCATCAACTTAACTCATTTGCAGCGTTCCTCGAAGAAAGGTTGCATACTTCTTCAGAGAATTCAATTGTTCAAATTCCTCATCTGAAGAAAATGGCTGATGGAAAGAAGCCACAGAAAGGAGGAAAGAGGCCTGAGATCAACACTGCATTTGAAATCCCTGAGGACATCTATGCTGGGTACTGCACACCCCCTGAGGAAGATAAAAATCAGCGCAAGGTGCGCATTCAGAAGATAGAGAGGAGATGGGCAAGAGAGTGGAGGGAGTACAGGTATGTGACTCCCAAGTACATGAAGAAATTCGCACTCAATCCTCCATGCTCAAGACCTCCGTTGGCACCTGGCCAAGAAGCTGATCTCACCAGCCTCAAGCGTGGTGAGGATTATCCTGATGAATGGGCCAAGCGCCAGGCCAAGCTGGCGAAACAAGCTAGAGAAGCAGTGAGGAAATTCAATGAAGACTCTGCTGCTGCTGCAGCTGAAGTCTTTGTCAAGCCGAAGAAATCCATGGCAAAGAAGCCTGCGCGTAAGCCAAGTGCTTCACCGTCAATGTCCTCACGGCCAATTCCTCACGCTGCTCCTGCTCCTCCAAAGTCCTCAGCTGCTCCGACCAAATCCTCAGCACCTGTGCATCTTGCCACGTGCCAAAGGACTACAGGCATCTCTATTGCCTCAGAAGCTTCAGCTAGTTCCTCAGCTGCACCAAATTCTTCAACAGGACCCTCTCTGCTGAAGACAAAGACCACTGCTGGACGAGGCTCTCGCCCAAGTCCTCACAAGAAGCAGGTCGCCTTCCAAGTGCCATCTGAAGAAGACGAAGCTGATGATGAAGAACTTGCTGAAATCATCAGAGATAGGCAAGTCAGGGCCGCTAGAGCCAAGGGCACAAATGTGCCTCTGCTTTTGGATCCAAAGTTGATCCTCGATTACATTGATCTGTGGCACAAGGACCCAAACACTCCTATGCCAAAGTCATATGCTGACTGCCTTCATCCAAGAAGAGAAATGGAAATTTGAGAAGGCCAGGCAGCTCAAGAAAGCGCAGTACAGGAAGGAGAAATTCTTGAAGAACAACATTGTCTCTATGACAACTGATGAACTTGTGAAGATCCAGTCTGAAATCAAAGTCCTCAGTGATGATTTCAATGCTTACTATGCTGATTGGAAAGGAGCCAAGGTCAGGTTTGTTAAACTGACTGAGAAGTTCACCTCAAATGTTGCAGCCCCATTGCAACAAGAGATTCCTCAGACTGAAGCATCTGCTCAGCCAACTGAAGAACATGCCAGCACCGCTGATGACATTCAGGCTGCTGAAGAAAATGTGAGTTCCAGGGCTGATGACTGCATTCCAGCCACTGAAGAAATTGCCAGGGCATCCACTAGTGGTGCGCCTGAACAAAATGAAGAGGTCAGGGAAACTGCATCAGTTGTGCCTGAAGAAAATCAACCACATTCCTCTGCTCCTCATGCGCCTACCCCAACTCCAATTCTTCCATCTGCATCAGATGTGAAGAAGACCAAGGCTGCAGAGCGTGCAGCAGTGAAGAAAAGGAAAGCATCAGCTCCTTCAGATTCTTCAGCACAGAAGAAGATGAAGAAATTGACAAGCTCATTTGCTAATCCAATTGATGCTGTTCCTGTTTCTTCCATGCCATCAAAGGAAATCGTCCCTTTTGATGAAGAATATGTGATCCCTAGCAGATCTGATGAAGATAATCCTTCTGCTGCTTCGTCAGATCAGATGGATGAAGAAATTGAAGTGGATAAAATCCCTTCAACCCCCACAGTTTTCTCGCCTATGCCTCAGTTTACTGCTGAAGAGGCCGGCGTTGAAGAAATAGAAGATGAAGACGTGGACATTGGCTTACCACACCAGTGATGAATGATGACTTTTGGGAAAGTCAGCACCGCAACTCTCCACTCTTCACACCATTGCAACAAATTCCTCAGTCCCCAGCAACTACAGTTCAAATGGGATCTGATGAAGCTCATGAAGAAATTCCAGCCACTAGTGCTGAAGAAAATGAAAATGAAGAATTGAAGACCCAGGCTGCCACTGAAGAGGAACCAGAAATTCCTCAGCCTGAAGAACCTGAGATTGCGATTCCTGAGGTTGTAATGCAACTGACTGACACTCCTCTGCCCAAACCAAAGGATCCATTCTCAAGGAAGCAAAAATTCAAAACTAATGATTTCTTCGGCGAGCATGTATTCTTCACTGATTACAACCCCTATGACTCTGCTCGCATTAGGAAGAGGCATTTCTGGACTGCCAGCCAGGCAAATTTTTATTCCTCAGTGCTGTTCAACAAAGACAAAGTCTTCGATCATGAGCACATTCCTCACATGGATATGGAATCTCTGCCGTGCTTCGTGCCAGTCCTCAGTGTTCTTTATGACGCTGGACTGTTAAATTTCTTGCACTGGTATATGTGATTGGAATGAAGAGCTCATTCTTTAATTTTATGCAACTCTGCACATCACCGGAGACTCTGAAGATGTGAATTCATGGGTGCTGGACTAGATGTCTGAAAATACTCACTACAAGGCACCAGCTACTGAATTGCTTCGTGCTTTGCCTCTCAGTCCTCCCCTTGAAGCTGCTCGTTGCGTCTATAGTGAACCTGAGCTTACAGATTACTATATGCAAGTGCTAATGAAGCCATTGAAGCCAGGTCAAGCCCCAAAAACTAAATTCCTTGTGAAGGAATTGTTATATGTGCCTCGAACTGTCTATCGCATTCTGACGAAGACATTGAGTCCTATCAAGGACCACGACTCGAATGAAGAAGAAGTCGTTGGCATCATGAAGAATCTGCTTTTCAATATCATTCATGGCATTCCCGTCAACTTCCATGCTTTCTTCATGAGGACTCTGGCCAATGTCGCAATGTCACCATTTGAGTTGAAGCCTTATGCTCCGTGGATTATGAGATTCATCAGAACAAGGTCTTCACTCAACTAAAAAGCTGGTACACTGAACCATTGCAGCTACTTGCCCCCGATTGAAGTCCTCAAATGGACATTTTCCTCAGCTGATGAAAAGGGCAAGGCTACTGCTATTATTGATGAAGGCATTCGTCCATTGGATGGTCAATTTCGCAAGGCTGCATCCTACTCCACCAATGATGACTCTGCCACCCATGACTCTGCCGCCAACGCAACCAAGCCAAATCCTCAAGGCACAGCTCCCAGGGTGATGACTGACCGTGAGCTTCTCCTCAGTCTTCACCAGAAGGTTGATCGCAATCACAAATGGGTCAAGCGTCAGTTTGGTTCAATTCTTCACAACATGACTGCTACCCACAATGCAGTGAAGAAAAATCATTACTACCTTCATGAAACCCTCAACCGCACCTGGGCTGTTCTGTCGCACATTTATAGCGCAGAAGATCTGAAGAAAATGGGTCTCAAGGAGGACTTTGACTGGTCTGCACCTCCACCGAAGAAATACAAGAAGGTCAAGGTTCCGTCCTTGGTGGCCAGATCCTATTCTTCATCGCTTGCACCGATGAGCATGAAGACTTGGACGACAGTGCGGCAGGCCCTACATCAACAAACGACCCCAACAACGCTGGCGCTCCTTCATCAACTTGATATTCTTCAGGGGCGTTAGTCCTCATTTTCGAACCTTTTGGTCATTCGATGACAAAGGGGGGGGGGAATTTGAGTTAGTCTTCAAGCGGGTCTACCTTATATGGGCATTTTTGTCTAAGTTACAACTCTCGTTCTTGTGATGACTTTGTTGGATCGAGTTGTAAACTTAAAACTCTATGGTGGCCTGATACTTTTGTTGTTTCTTCTGCATGCTTATTCCTCGTGAATGTTATTGCACGCATGCTGAATTACATCAGTCACCATATTTCATCATGCATTTCAAATTCTTCATATATTTTGTCAAATGCGTGTATGAATTACAAGATATAGGGGGAGATCTCCATGATTTTACTCTTCAAGTGTGCATTGCTTCAAAAGCAAATTCCTCACTATGCACATCTTCAGGGGGAGTTCTTCTATATCTTGCAATCAAATTCCTCAATATCAGTATTTACACTTCATATGTTTATCCCCGTTGAAAACTTAACCTATATTGTCATCAATCAACAAAAAGGGGGAGATTGTAAGTGCATCTAGTGCCCCTTAGTGATTTTGGTGAATTGAAGACTTATAGGTTAAGGGACTAATGTGTTTATGACTGTACACAGGTCTATAAGTCTATGAGGAGTTTGATATTTACAGAGAAAGTCGACCCCTAAAAATAAAGTTCTTCGACTGAAGACTTTGGATTTTTGAAGACTTTCTGAAGACTTTGAAAGTGAACATGGTGACCTTGAAGACTTGGTATTCATTTGAGGAACATGAAGCGTGAAGACTTTTGTTTTCGTAGTTTCATTTTCCCTTTCTTGAGTCATAGGAAACACCGTACTGTTAAAGGGGGTCGAGGAAATACTAAGGAAAAATTTCCATGTGATGCTCAACTCAAAATCCTACACCTACCAATCCCTTCGAGTGAAGCCATTGGAAATCTCATACAGTTCAGTCATATTCTTCAGTGACAGAGACGAAGTTCTTCTGGTCTCTGAGGAATTTGTTCTGACTGAGGAGTTAGGAATTCGCTAGTGCGGATTGCCTACACAATGAGGAACATGATAGCCCTGAGGAATTTGATACTCAAATTTCCGACCGTTGCTGTGCTATGCGCCAGCTGTCCCAAAATATCTACCCACCTAACGGTCACATCATTGAAGGGAATTTATGTCTTATCATGTCGGGCTGCTCCCTAGGCTATAAATAGCCGCCCCCTACAACCACTAGCTGGTTGGCTGCTCCGAGAGAAACTGACACTTGTCATTTGAGAGCATCCCATCCTCCGAGGACTTTGAGCGAAAATCATCAAGTGAGGAAAACCCAAACCCAAACACCTACAAACCCAAAGTGATTGAGCATCACTGAAGAGATTGATCCTGCGTGGATCCGACGCTTGTTACCTTTGAAGACTGTGCTTCTTCCAGACAGTTAGGCGTCATGGTCTAGAGATCCAAGAGGAATTGTGGATCGCCGAGTGACCGAGTTTGTGAAGGTTCGGAAGTCACCTGAAGACTTACCACGAGTGATTGGGAGAGGTCTGTGTGACCTTAGCTCAAGGGGAATACGGTGAGGACTAAGTGTCATGGACTGCGTGTTCAGGACTAGGTGTCTGGGACTGTGTGTCCTCAGGTTTAAATACCTAGCCACCCTAACGAGACGTACAACTGAGACAGCAGTTGGAACTGGTCTATCAAATCATTGTCTTCACCAAGCCAACTGGTTCTATTTCCTCAACTCTTTCATTTCCTCATAATTGTGTTGTGCACTTGTTCATATCTGTGTTTGAAGACTTTGACTGAAGACTTTCTCAATTTCCTCAGTTCAATTTCTTCAGTCTGTTTGTCTTCATCCTGTGGTATCCTGTGTTTACGCTTTCTGTACTCTGTGCTTGTCTTCATTTCATAATGATGACCATGCTTGTGTTCCGCTATGCATACGTTTGAGTACTTATTCCGTTGCAAGTAGTTCTTCGCTAAGGAATTTCCTCACTGGAAAATTCCTCAGTGAAGAATTCATAAAAATCGCCTATTCACCCCCCTCTAGTCGATATAACGCACTTTCAGTATGAACTCGACCTCTCTTGTTTTTGTAAATATGATTAGTTCATCATTCCTGATTCAGCCTATTATGAATAAACATGTTTGCAATGACAATTATAGATTATAGTTGCTTATGCCATGCTTAATTAGCTAGGAGTTTATAATGGTTTACCTTGCGTGTCAACATGCTATTAAAATGGTTGTGGTGTGGTATGATGGGGTGGTATCCTCCTTTGAATGATTCTAGTGACTTGACTTGGCACATGTTCACACATGTAGTTGAAACAAATCAACATAGCCTTCACGATATTTATGTTCATGGTGGATTATATCCTACTCATGCTTGCACTCAATGTTCATTAATTTTAATGCATGTTCATGACTGTTGTCGCTCTCTAGTTGGTCGCGTCCCAGTCTTTGCTAGCCTTCACTTGTACTAAGCGGGAATACTGCTTGTGCATCCAATTCCTTAAACCCCAAAGTTATGCCATATGAGTCCACTATACCTTCCTATATGCGGTATCTACCTACCGTTCCAAGTAAATTTGTATGTGCCAAACTCTAAACCTTCAAATGAAATTCTGTTTTGTATGCTCGAATAGCTCATGTATCAACTAGGGCTGTCCGTATCTTCCATGTTAGGCGGGTTATTCTCGAGAGGAGTGGACTCCGCTCCTCACTCACGAGAAAATGGCTGGTCACCGGGATGCCCAGTCCCATGCTTTAAGCAAATCAAATCAAAATAATTGCAAACAAAACTCCCCCGGGACTGTTGTTAGTTGGAGGCACTCGTTGTTTCGAGCAAGCCATGGATTGATGCTTGTTGGTGGAGGGGGAGTATAAACTTTACCATTCTGTTTGGGAACCGCCTATAATGTGTGTAGCATGGAAGATATCGCCATCTATCGGTTGTTATGTTGACAATGAAAGTATGCCGCTCAAAATATTATTTATCTCTATTTCAAAATCGAGCTCTGGCACCTCTACAAATCCCTGCTTCCCTCTGCGAAGGGCCTATCTATTTACTTTTATGTTGAGTCATCACCCTCTTATTAAAAAGCACCAGCTGGAGAGCACCGCTGTCATTTGCATCCATTACTATTAATTTATATTGGGTATGACTATGATTGGATCTCTTTTACCATGAATTACAATGTTTAGTCAGTCCTTGATCTTTAAAGGTGCTCTGCATTTATGTTTTGCGGTCTCAGAAAGGGCTAGCGAGATACCATCTTGTTATATCATATCATGATTGTTTTGAGAAAGTGTTGTCATCCGAGATTTATTATTATTGCTCGCTAGTTGATTATGCCATTGATATGAGTAAACATGAGACCTAAGAGTTATTGTGAATATCATTAGTTCATAATCTTTGCCGAAAACTTGAATGCTGGCTTTACATATTTACAACAACAAGAGCAAACAGAGTTTGTAAAAGTTTTTCTTTATCACTTTCAGTTTGTCGACTGAATTGCTTGAGGACAAGCAAAGGTTTAAGCTTGGGGGAGTTGATACGTCTCCATTGTATCTACTTTTCCAAACACTTTTGCCCTTGTTTTGGACTCTAACTTGCATGATTTGAATGGAACTAACCCGGACTGACGCTGTTTTCAGCAGAATTGCCATGGTGTTATCTTTGTGCAGAAACAAAAGTTCTCGGAATGACCTGAAACTTCACGAAGATTATTTTTGGAAATAATAAAAAATACTGGCGAAAGAATCAAGGCCAGGGGGCCCACACCCTTTCCACGAGGGTGGGGGGGCGCGCCTGCCCCCCTGGGCGCGCGCCCTACCTCGTGGGCCCCTGGAGCTCCACCGACCTCAACTCCAACTCCATATATTCGTGTTCGGGGAGAAAAAATCAGAGAGAAAGATTCATCGCGTTTTACGATACGGAGCCGCCGCCAAGCCCTAAACTCTCTCGGGAGGGCTGATCTGGAGTCCGTTTGGGGCTCCGGAGAGGGGAATCCGTCGCCGTCGTCATCATCAACCATCCTCCATCACCAATTTCATGATGCTCACCGCCGTGCGTGAGTAATTCCATCGTAGGCTTGCTGGACGGTGATGGGTTGGATGAGATTTATCATGTAATCGGGTTAGTTTTGTTAGGGTTTGATCCCTAGTATCCATTATGTTCTGAGATTGATGTTGCTATGACTTCGCTATGCTTAATGCTTGTCACTAGGGCCCGAGTGCCATGATTTCAGATCTGAACCTATTATGTTTTCATGAATATATGTGAGTTCTTGATCCTATCTTGCAAGTCTATAGTCACCTACTATGTGTTATGATCCGGCAACCCCGAAGTGACAA
The DNA here is from genome assembly GCF_018294505.1 of Triticum aestivum. Classification (NCBI taxonomy): domain Eukaryota; kingdom Viridiplantae; phylum Streptophyta; class Magnoliopsida; order Poales; family Poaceae; genus Triticum; species Triticum aestivum. The sequence goes on along the minus strand of NC_057802.1, from coordinate 299,746,886 downwards.
TAATCGGGACCACTCCCGGTGATGATCGTAGTTTGAGGAGTTCATGTATTCACTATGTGTTAATGCTTTGGTCCGGTACTCTATTAAAAGGAGGCCTTAATATCCCTTAGTTCCCGCTAGGACCCCGCTGCCACGGGAGGGTAGGACAAAAGATGTCATGCAAGTTCTTTTCCATAAGCACGTATGACTATATTCGGAATACATCCCTACATTACATTGATGAATTGGAGCTAGTTCTGTGTCACCCTATGTTATGACTGTTACATGATGAACCGCATCCGGCATAATTCTCCATCACCGATCCAATGCCTACGAGCTTTTCACATATTGTTCTCCGCTTATTTACTTTTCCGTTGCTACTGTTACAATCACTACAAAACCCAAAAATATTACATTTGCTACCGTTACCGTTACTTCCATACTACTTTGCTACTAAATACTTTGCTGCAGATACTAAGTTATCCAGGTGTGGTTGAATTGACAACTCAACTACTAATACTTGAGAATATTCTTTGGCTCCCCTTGTGTTGAATCAATAAATTTGGGTTGAATACTCTACCCTCGAAAATTGTTGCGATCCCCTATACTTGTGGGTTATCAGGGCCTTTCTTTTACTTTATGCAATTTTTATTTTTAATTTGAGTCTCCATCTTCTCTTATAAAGCACCAACTAGGGGGCACTATGATCGTACTTGAGCATTTGGTGTAGCTAATATGCGAGTGTGTTTCATGAATGTATCAATGATTGAGCATGATGGGCTAGGGATAACTTATTTTAGCGTTGATATTTTGAAAGACATGGTTGCTTGTTGATATGCTTGAGTATTTAAGTCTCATGTCAAAACTAGACTATTGCTTTGAACAATATAAAAGTCCAAATGTCCATGCTACAAAAGAAAGAGTATATGAATATGATAGGTTGCCTTCCACAACAATAATTCCGTTTTCAATTGCTACTTTATCACGATAAGTTTTATGAGAAAGAGTTGCTGTTATGATGCTAGGAAAAGTTATTGGAATTATCATTGATCAAACTTATGCACTTTGCTAGCATTCACACTTCATAAATTATTTCTTTTATCATTTACCTACTCGAGGACGAGCAGGAATTAAGCTTGGGGATGCTGATACGTCTCCAATGTATCTATAATTTATGAAGTATTCATGCCATGTTTACAACAATTTTATATGGTTTTGGTATGATTTGCATGAAACTAACCCGGACTGACGCTGTTTTCAGCAGAACTACCCTGGTGTTGTTTTTTGTGCAGAAATGAAAGTTCTCCAAATGAGCTGAAATTTTTTGATGATTTTTTTGGAACAAAAGATACCCCCCAAAGCTTCGTGGGAGGGCCAGAAGAGCCACGAGGAGGGCACAACCCACCAGGGCGCGCCTGGTGGGCCAGGCACGCCCCGGTGGGTTGTGCTCACCTCGAGGCCCATCTTCGCGTGAAACCGACGCCAAAAAATCCTATAAATAGAGAAACCATTAGGGGTAAACCTAGATCAGAAGTTCCTCCGCCACAGGCCTCTGTAGCCACAAACCAATCTAGACCCTTTCCGGCACCTTGTCGGAGGGGGGAATCATCACCGGTGGCCATCTTCATCATCCCGGCGGCCACCACAATGAGGAGGGAGTAGTCCACCCTCGGGGCTGAGGGTTTGTACCAGTAGCTATGTGTTTAATCTCTCTCTCTCTCTCTCTCGTGTTCTTGAGATGTCACGATCTTGATGTATCGCGGGCTTTGTTAATATAGTCCGATCATATGGTGTTTTCCCCTCTCTATCTTGTTGTGATGAATTGAGTTTTCCCTTTGAGATTTCGTTGCTATCGGATTGAATACTTTTATGGATTTGAGAACACTTGATATATGTCTTGCAATTGAATACTCGTGGTGACAATGGGGTATCGTATTGATCCACTTTATATATGTTTTGGCACTCAACTCGCGGATTCCCGAGGTGACATTGGGGTAATCTATGCATAGGGGTTGATGCACGTTCTTGTCTTTGTTTATCCGGTAGAAATCTTGGGGCACTCTTTGAAGTTCTTTTTGTTGGATTGAGTATTATGAATATGAATTTGCTTTGGTGTTATTTTAGTATGAACTCTAGGATAGATCGAACGGAAAGAATAGCTTTGTGTTATTTTAGTACGAACTCTTGAATAGATCGAACAGAAAGAATAGCTTTGAGGTGGTTTCGTACCCTACAAACAATTTATTCTTATGTTCTCCGCTAGATAGGAACTTTGGAGTGATTCTTCATCGCACTCTGAGGGATGGTTATATGAACCAATTATATTAGCAATGTTGAGAGATTGCACTAGCGAAAGTACGGACCCTAGGCCTCATTTTCAAGCATTGCAATACCGTTTTTGTGCCCGTTTGCTATTTGCTACCTTGCTGTTTTTGTTTATTCAGATTATAAAAATATATTTCTACCATCAATATTACACTTTTATCACCATCTCTTCGCCGAACTAGTGCACCTATACAATTTGCCATTGTATTGGGTGTGTTGGGGACACAAGAGATTTCTTGTATTTGGTTGAAGGGTCGTTTGAGAGAGACCATCTTCATCCTACACCTCTCACGGATTGATAAACCTTAGGTCATCCACTTGAGGGAAAATTGCTAGTGTCCTACAAAACTCTGTGCTTGGAGGCCCAACACGTGTCTAAAAGAATAAAGTTGCGTAGTAGACATCAGCCCACCACCCTCCTCCGTCCGCCACTTCACCGTTGCCCAGCCGGAGCCTCTACCCCGACGATGTCGTCCAGTGCAACAGCTCGACGTCCCTCATCCACCTCCCCGGATGAGGATCCGTCATCCATCTCGTCGTCTCGCCGGTGCAGCCGCCCCGTCCTCCACCTCCAAGGAGCTGCTCTAACGATCGCCTCGTCTATCGCGACTGCTCCATCCCCACAACACCGCCTTAACCTGCTCCACCGGAACCGCAACATCCTCACCTACTCCTCGGACGAAGCCGAGGCCTACTCGGCGGCACCAAAGAGGTTGTACACTCATCTCATCACACCTTCTCCTTAACTCGACCTCCCGGCACCGACGGTGCTCCATCCCGCACCCCCATGGTGTGGCTACCTCGAAGCCGGCGCCACGGGTGACATCTCCACGGCGGCTCTCCACTTTGGCACGGCGTCCATACCAGCCGGATCTGCTGCTGCTGCTCCGGCTCTTGCTCGCTCGCTCGCGCTGCTGCTGCTGCTCCGGCTCTCACTCGCTCGCGTTGCTGCTGCTGCTCTGCTCCGATTTAGCTAGACTTTAGTCGACTGAATCGACTTTTGGATCAGCCAATTTTCAAGGGGTGGGGGGGTCGCCGGAGTTAAGGAAGAACCACCCGCAGCGGGGAGGGGGGCTCACTGGAGAGGTACCCCACTATCTATCTTAGGGTTCAGGGTGGGGCGGTGGTCGCCGGCGGTGTGGGGCACAGTGGTGGGGCGGTGGCATGGGGATAGCGAAGAAAAAGCTCGG
>NC_057802.1:299730401-299742952 GCF_018294505.1 Triticum aestivum | reverse complement strand
GGCCGGTGGTGGCTGGCGGTTCAGGGGGGTGCAGGTTGAAGATGAACTACAGGCCCTCCCTAAACTACATGTGAAGTGCCTCTCTGCTACCATTGCGTTCAGTTTCGACAGTAACATTCAGATTCCACAGTAAATTTTAGTTTCGACAGTTAAGTTCAAAGTCAACAGTTTTTACCTCATCTGTTGTAGTCAGGTGTTTTTTGGTGATGTAAATTTTACGTCTATCACTTTTTGGTAATGTATTTTACATCATCTATTGGAGATGCTATTAGAATCCCACTTGAGATTAACGATGTATATATGTCTTGTACTGCTTCAGCCTCGACGTCTTACGGCTCGCCAGAGCTGCTCCAACGACGAACCATCCATCACAACAGAGCAGTGCCCTGGACGCCGTCTACAGATTCCTCAGATCTTCCTCCACACCTCCGACAGCCACCTCTGCCTCAACTTCTTCATCAACCAACCCAATGATGCTGAGGTCGACAAGGCTACGACAAAGAGGTTGTACACTTGTCGCATCACTTATTACTCTACATTCATGTCGATCCATTAGGACTATTTTGGTTCGAAGGAAAAGCATAGCAATAGGAATTTTCCTATGGCACTCTACTATTCAATTATTCATACATTTTGTTGAAAGGAATGGAGCAAAACATCCACCTGGACCTACTTTTCAAAATCCTATGCATGAAAACAAGACCAAGTGCATTAGTGGAACAATAACATTCTAACTGTACACGCTTTCATATGGTTTCACTTTCATTTGGCCATGTTTCTTTGCATTCCTCTGCTCTTTCAATTCCTATGAACCAAACACCCAAGTTGTCAGAAATCCTGTGTTTACAAATGCTCTGTTCTCATGTGCATTCCTATCCTGTGTCGGTGTTTTTCCTATCCCTGCGTTTTTAGAATCATGCAAGCCAAAGGAGCCCTTACAGAATTACTTCAGTTACAGGTAGGTGTCAAAGAAAACTTTGTGTGGTTTGTCCAGCTCCTGCCGCGACGTCGTCCACCTCACCTAAGCTGCTCCATCGACAGAAGCATCCACCAAACCAGACATCACGACTCCTGACCATCTTTCGCCGCCTCAGATCTCCTTCCCTGCTGCCGGCACCCACCGTAACGGCATCACCATCATCGACTCAACAGATGAACCTGAGGAGTACACGGGTCCATAAGAGAGGTCGCACTCTTTTGTTTCTGCTATGTTATGCATTGCTTAATATTACCTGCTACTTTACCGTCCTGTTCACCTCTTAGACTCCAAGTCAGGTCCAAATTAATGTTCAAACTTGAGTTCTAAATTAGTTTTGGGGCACATATCGAGGCAGCAATGAATAGTATCTCTGTCTAATATCTGGTTCACCTAGGGTATGCCTATAATGTTCATCTTGGGTGGGAAACAAATAGTAAAGCAATCATCATCTGTCTTTTTATTAAATTAAAGCAATCATCAGCCTGCTATTATTATTTTTGGATCCATCCGCTGGTGCGCCCAGGTGGGTTGTGCCCACCTCGGGAACCTTCCCGACTCCATTTTCCTCCCGTTTGCTTGTTTCCCAAGATAAAAAATCTTTATATACCCCTCCCCAATGTGTTGACCACTATATCACGGAGAAATCTTCTATTCCTCTTTCTTGCAGTTTTTTGTTAGATCTGTCAGCCCATGCATCATGTCTTCTTCGCCCTCCGACAAGGCAGAAGGGGATGCTTGGTTAATGAAGATAGAACTAAAAAGAAAGGAACCAGAGAAGACCATCAAGGGTGACAAGGTCAAGGAAGTCGCGGGAGATCAAGTTCCGGCAGAGGGGCAGGCCGTTCCAACAGCAACAGAAGAAGACATCCTTCAGCCCTATTATGATCATCTTATCCCTACTGAGATTGAAGCTTTTAGGATCCTTGAAACGGTTCGCGTACAAAATAAATATCTCACTCGTGAAAATATTCTGTTGCAAGAGCATGTCATCACCCTCTGGAGCATCATTCATAGATTGGAGTACCTCTTGAGCCTGAAGTGTGACGCTAATACTTGATCACCACCACCACCTTCTTCATCGGCAAAGGAGACTTGAGTTCATGGTATGGACACTCCCCTTGGCTTGTGCCAAGCTTGGGGGAGGTGTCCCGGTATCGTATCACCACCACTATCTTTGCCTTTATCTATTTTAATTCGATCATTAGTTATCCTATGATTTAGTTGAATAAGATTTTAGTTCGATCCTTTATTTTCGAGTGTTTGCTTAGTGATCTATCTATCAATGTAATCGTGTGCGAGATATATAATAAAGAGTAGTTTGAGTTTTGTTTCTTTACTTTAATGTTTCAATAAAAGAAAGGAAAATAAATGGATAAGATCATATGCTAATCTTATGGTAAGTAATGACATCACGTAAGGAAAAGTATAAGTGGTAAAATTTGTTGGGGATTGACAAACATAGCATTGGTCTATGATGCAATTCATGAAAGAATTAATAAGGGAAGAGAAGATTCACATGCAAATACACTATCATGGACATCTTTTATGATTGTGAGCCCCCATTAAATATATTGTGTCAAAATAGTTGACGTTGGACAAGGAAGACAATTTAATGATTTATGTTTGTTCATATTCACATAGAAGTTATATTGTCATAGATCCTTAACATGTGGTGCTTGCTCAATATCTTTTCTAGCCAAAAATTCTGCACTAAGTAGAGATACTACTTGTGCATCCAAAAACCCTTAACCCAAATCTTATTTGAGTCCACCATACCTACCTATGGATTGAGTAAGATCCTTCAAGTATGTTGTCATCGGTGCAATAAGGCAATAAAAATTGCTTCTAAATGTGTTGGATCATTTAGTGTAAGAGAAAATTGAGTATTGTACGAACTTGTGATGTCAAAATAATGAAAGCGACAGACTACACAATAAAGGTTGCCATCATAAGGGGCAATATAATGTGACATTCTTTTGCATTAAGGGATATGGCATACAACCAATAAGCGCATGACAAACCCTGCTTCCCTCTGCGAAGGACCTATCTTTTATTTTTATGTATTTACTTTTATGCAAGAGTCAAAGTATTCTTCCCTATTCCTTTTATTTTTCTCCTTTTGCAAGCATCATGTGGTGAGGAAAGATCTAGGCACATATATCCAGTTGGATATGAGTGAGCATGAGTTATTATTGTTGACATCACCCTTGAGGTGAATACGTTGGGAGGCGAAACTACAAGCCCCTATCTTTCTATGTGTCCGGTTGAAACCTTTTGTTCATAGGTATGCTATGAGTGTTAGCAATCATAGAAGATTCAATGATGGTTGAGTATGTGTACTTGCCTAAAGGCTCTGATACGTGCCCCTTCCTGAAAATATGATGAATTGTAGTTGCAAAGTTGATTGAGAACATAGTTTGTTGGTTTTCAATAAGGTTTATGCTTTATACTTCAATGTTGTGATGAATAGTTACTTGTTCATGAGAAGTTATATGATAAAATTTTTATATTAAAAGTTCTTTGTTGTTATAATAATATCATGATGCTTCTATGTCCGTATTTTGTTTTTATCGACACCTCTCTCTCTAAGCATGTGGACTTATTTTTCGATTTCAGTTTTTCCTTGAGGACAAGTGAGGTCTAAGCTTGGGGGAGTTGATATGTCCATTTTGCATCATGTTTTACTAATGTTATTTATAGTGTTTTATGCATAATAATGCTTTTTGGAGTATTTCTAATGCCTTTTCTCTCATAATATGCAAGGTTTACACGAAGAGGGAGAATGCCAGCAGCTGGAATTGTAGACCTAAAAAAGCTACGTCAAAGTTACCTATTCTGCACATCTCCAAATGAGCTGAAAATTTACGGAGAATTGTTTTGCAATATATGAGGAATATTGGAGCAAATAACGACCAGGTGGGTTGTGCTCTCCTCGGCCACCTCCGGTGCCCCTCTTCTGGTATATAAGTCATTTTGACCTAGAAAAAAAAATAAGGAGAGGACTTTCAGGACGAAGCGCCGCCGTCTCGAGGCGGAACTTGGGCAGGAGCACTTTTGCCCTCCGGCGAAGTGATTCCGCTGGGGGAACTTCCCTCCCGGAGGGGAAATCATCATCATCGTCATCACCAACAACAACTCTCCCATCTTCGGGAGGGCCATCTCCATCAACATCTTCAACAACACCATCCCCTCTCAAACCCTAGTTCATCTCATGTGTTCAATCTTTGTACCGGAACCTTAGATTGGTGCCTGTGGGTGACTAGTAGCGTTGATTACATCTTGTATTTGATTACTATATGGTTTATTTGGTGGAAGATTACATGTTAAAATCCAGTATGCTATTTAATACCCCTCTGATCTTGAGCATGATTATTATTTGTGAGTAGTTACTTTTATTCTTGAGGTCACGGGAGAAGTCATGTTGCAAGTAATCATGTGAACTTGATATGTGTTCGATATTTTGATAATATGTATGTTCTGATTCCCTTAGTGGTGTCATGTGAATGTCAAAAACATGGCACTTCACTATATTTGGGCCTAAGGGAATGCATTGTGGAGTGGTTATTAGATGATGGGTTGCTAGAGTGACAGAAGCTTAAACCCTAGTTTATGCGCTACTTCGTAAAGGACTGATTTGGATCCAAAATTTTAATGCTATGGTTAGATTTTATTTTAATACTTTTCTCGTAGTTGCGGATGCTTGTGATGGGGTTAATCATAAGTAGGAGGTTTGTTCAAGTAAGAACAACACCTAAGCACCGACCCACTCACATATCAAATTATCAAAGTAGCGAACACGAATCAAACCAACATGATGAAAGTGATATGATGAAATTCCCGTGTACCCTGAAGAATGCTTTTCTTATCATAAGAGACCATTTTGGTCAGTCCTTTGCCAAAAAAGGATTTGGCTACCTTGCTGCACTTTATTTACCATTATGGTTACTTGCTTGTTACAAATTATCTTGCTATCAAACTACCTGTTACCGACTATTTCAGTGCTTGCAGAAAATACCTTGCTGAAAACCACTTGTCATTTCCTTCTGCTCCTCGTTGGGTTCGACACTCTTACTTATTGAAAGGACTACGATTGATCCCCTATACTTGTGGGTCATCGTGAGCCATAGATCCGGCAAGAGGAGGAGGAGCGAGGCGCAGAGATGACCGGGGTTGGGTGGCCGGGCAGAGGTGAATGTAACGGCGAAGGGGATGCAACAGTGGCCGGCAACGCGGATGGGCCAAGATTTGGAGAGGAGCGCAGATCCAAGCCACCGGAACTAAGACCGCTGGGACACCGACAAGCCGAAGAAGCTGGAAGAGGGATGCAGCTCCCGGAGCATGCCGGATTCGGAGCCGCGAGAGCATGGACCCTGGCCGGCCATGAACATAGGAGGGAGACGCAGGTCGATGGCTACCAAGGGTCAAAGTGAGAGTGCACTTGCAGGGAAAGAGGGCCGGCATGGAAAGTTGCACACCCGACGCGCACCCTGCAGGGGCGCTGCAAAGGCAACCGCCAATACCACCATGAGACCTCCACAGATGCCACATCACTGCCATCACAAAAACTCGCGAGGGGGCGGGGCGCCGTGGGTGGGGGTTGGTCAGGGCGGAGTGGGAGGGCACCGTGGCCCGAGGGCGGCGAAGGCCAACCGGCAAGGAGGAGCCATCATGGGGAACCGCCATGAAGTGTGTGCAGAGGAGGGGTGCGCGAGGAGGGAACCGGAATCGCGTGAGGGGAGCCCAGAGTCGTGCTAGGGGCCGGCCGGCGAGAAGGGCCCGGAGCCGGCCGTGCAGCATGTCCAGGGCTCGTCGCATCCATCGCCGGACCAACGGGAGGCAGCCGCTGGGGGTGTGTGGTCAAGTCGCGGGATAGGGGTGGTGGTGGTGGGTGAGCACGCAAGGGGCCAGATCAACCACCCCCCCGCCCCCCGCCACCATCCTAGGTTCTGGCGCGGCTTCGCAGGCCGGGCCTATAGCGGCGGTAATGCGGGAGAGCACGACGAGGGTGGCTTCTGGCGGCGACGGCTAGGGTTCCCTCCGTTCGCCAGAGGTGGGCGACACGGGGAGGGAAGAGGGCTTTTGAATTGCATCGGTAAAAGCATTTGGCGCCAAATCATTACATCTGGGCCGTCGATCTTTCTTTTGATAGTGCGTTATATCGACTAGAGGGGGGTGAATAGGTGATTTTTATGAATCCTTCACTGAGGAATTTGCAGGTGAGGAAATTCCTTAGCGAAGAACTACTTGCAGCGGAATAAATACTCAAAAGTAAACATAGCAGAACACAAGCATGGTCATCATGATGAAATGATGACAAGCACAGAGTACAGAAAGCGTAAACACAGGATAACACAGGATGAAGGCAAACAGACTGAAGAAATTGAACTGAGGAAATTGAGAAAGTCTTCAGTCAAAGTCTTCAAACACAGATATGAACAAGTGTACAACACAGTTATGAGGAAATGAAAGAGTTTAGGAAATAGAACCAATAAGCTTGGTGAAGACAATGATTTGGTAGACCAGTTCCGACTGCTGTCTCAGTTGTACATCTGGTTGGAGCGGCTAGGTATTTAAACCTCAGGACACACAGTCCCGGACACACAGTCCTCACCATATTCTCCTTGAGCTAAGGTCACACAGACCTCGCCCAATCACTCGTGGTAAGTCTTCAGGTGACTTCCGAACCTTCACAAACTCGGTCACTCGGCGATCCACAATTCCTCTTGGATGCTCTAGACCATGACGCCTAACCGTTTGGAAGAAGCACAGTCTTCAAAGGTAACAAGCGTCGGATCCACGCAGGATCAATCTCTTCAGTGATGCTCAATCACTTTGGGTTTGTAGGTGTTTGGGTTTGGGTTTTTCTCACTCGATGATTTTCACTCAAAGTCCTCGGAGGATGGGATGCTCTCAAATGAGAAGTGTCAGTTTCTCTCGGAGCAGCCAACCAACTAGTGGTTGTAGGGGGGGGGGGCTATTTATAACCTAGGGAGCAGCCCGACACGATAAGACATAAATGCCCTTCAATGATATGACCGTTAGGTGGGTAGATATTTTGGGACAGCTGGCGCATAGCACAGCAACGGTCAGATATTTGAGGCTCAAATTCCTCAGGGCTATCATGTTCCTCACTATGTAGGCAATCCGCACTGGCGAATTCCTAACTCCTCAGTCAGAACAAATTCCTCAAAGACCAGAAAAACTTCGTCTCTGTCACTGAAGAATATGACTGAATTGTATGAGATTTCCAATGGCTTCACTCGAAGGGATTGGTAGGTGTAGGATTTTGAGTTGAGCATCACATGGAAATTTTTCCTTAGTATTTCCTCGACCCCCTTTAACAGTACGGTGTTTCCTATGACTCAAGAAAGAGAAAATGAAACTACGAAAACAAAAGTCTTCACGCTTCATGTTCCTCAAATGAATACCAAGTCTTCAAGGTCACACCAATTTCTTCACTTTCAAAGTCTTCAGAAAGTCTTCAGAAATCCAAAGTCTTCAGTCGAAGAACTTCATTTTTAGGGGTCGACTTTCTCTGTAAATATCAAACTCCTCATAGACTTATAGACCTGTGTACACTCATAAATGCATTAGTCCCTTAACCTATAAGTCTTCAATACACCAAAATCACTAAGGGGCACTAGATGCACTTACAATCTCCCCCTTTTTGGTGATTGATGACAATATAGGTTAAGTTTTCAACGGGGATAAACATATGAAGTGTAACTACTGAGATTGAGGAATTTGATTGCAAGATATAGAAGAACTCCCCCTGAAGATGTGCATAGTGAGGAATTTGCTTTTGAAGCAATGCACACTTGAAGAGTAGAATCATGGAGAACCCCCCCCTATATCTTGTAATTCATACACGCATTTGACATAATATATGAAGAATTTGAAATGCATGATGAAATATGGCGACTGATGTAATTCAGCATGTGTGCATTAACATTAATGAGGAATAAGCATGCAGAAAAACACAACAAAAGTATCAGGACACCATAGAGTTTAAGTTTACAACTCGATCCAGCAAAGTCATCAGAAGAACGAGAGTTGTAACTTAGCAAAAAACAAAAACACCCATATATGATAGACCCGCTTGAAGACTAACTCAAATTTCTCCCCCTTTGTCATCGAATGACCAAAAGGATCGAAAATGAGGACTAACGCCCCTGAAGAATCTCAAGTTGATGAAGGAGCGCCAGCGTTGTTGGGGTCGTTTGTTGATGTAGGGCCTGCCGCAGTGTTGTCCAAGTCTTCATGCTCATCGGTGTCGCGCGATGAAGAATAGGAGCTGGCCACCAAGGAAGGAACCTTGACTTTCTTGTATTTCTTCGGTGGAGGTGCAGACCAGTTAAAATCTTTCTTGAGACCCATGTTCTTCAGATCTTCTTCACCATATAAATGTGACAGAATAGCCCAGGTGCGATCGAAGACTTCATGGAGGTAGTAATGGTTTTTCTTCACTGCATTATGTGTAGCAGTCATGTTGTGAAGAATTGAACCAAACTGACGCTTAACCCATTTATGGTTTCGATCCACCTTCTGGTGAAGACTAAGCAGAAGCTCACGGTCAGTCATCACACGAGGAGCAGTGGCTTGAGGATTTGGCTTGGAGGCATGGGCAGCAGAATCATGAGTGGCAGAGTCATCATTGGTGTAATAAGATGCAGCTTTGCGAAACTGACCATCCAGTGGACGAATGCCTTCATCAATAACAGCTAGTGCCTTGCCCTTTTCATCAGCTGAGGAATAGGTCCGCTTGAGGACTTCAATCGGGGGCAAGTAGCTGAGGTGATTCTGAAAATTGGCTTTGTAGTTGAGTGAAGACCTTGTCCTGAGGAATCTCATAATCCAAGGTAAATAAGGCTTCAGCTCAAACGGAGAAAGTGCAACATTTGCCAGAGTCCTCATGAAGAAATCATAATAGTTGACGGGTATGCCATGAATGATGTTGAATACCAGATTCTTCATGATGCCAACAATCTCCTCATCAGATGAGTCGTGGCCTTTGATTGGACTCATGGTCTTTGTCAGAATGCGATAGACTGTCCTTGGTACATACTGCAATTCCTTCACGAGGAATTTGGTCCTTGAGGCTTGACCAGGTTTCAATGGCTTCATCAGCACCTTGCATATAGTGATCAGTAAGCTCAGGCTCTTGGTACATGCAACGAGCTCCTTCAGGTGGAGGACTGATGGGCAGGGCGTGAAGTAATTCAGAGGCCGGTGCTTTGTAGTGAGTGTTTTCGGTCATCCAGTCCAAAACCCAGGAGTTCACATCGTCAGCATCTCCTGTGATGTGCAATGTTGCGTAGAATTGAAGAATGAGTTCTTTATTCCAATCAACTATGTCTGTGCAAAAGTTGAGGAGGCCTGTGTCATGAAGCACACTGAGGACATGTGTGAAGCATGGTAGTGATTCCATGTCCACATGAGGAATACGCTCGTGGTCGAAGACTTTGTCCTTGTTGAAGAGCACTGAGGAATAGAAGTTGGCCTGGCTGGCGGTCCAGAAGCGCTTCCTTCTAAGATGAGCAGAATCGTAGGGACTGTAGTCAGTGAAGAACACGTGCTCGCCGAAGAAATCATCAACCTTGAATTTTTGCTTCTTTGAGAATGGATCCTTTGGCTTGGGCTGAGGAGTGTCAGCCAATTGCATTATCACCTCAGGAATCACAATCTCAGGTTCTTCAGGCTGAGTTATTTCAGCTTCTTCTCCAGTGACAACCTGGGTCTTCAATTCTTCATTTACATTTTCTTCAGCACTAGTGGCTGGAATTTCTTCATGAACTGACGGTGTGGCATGTGGTTCATCAGATCCCATTTGTACTGTAGTTACTGGGGACTGAGGAATTTGTTGCAATGGTGTGAAGAGTGGAGAGTTGGGGTGCTGACTTTCCCAAAAGTCATCATTTAGCACGGGTGTGGTACAACCAATGTCCACATCTTCATCTTCCATTTCTTCAACACCGGCCTCTTCAGCAGTAAACTGAGGCATATGCGAGGAGACAACTGGTGTTGAAGGGATTGCATCCACTTCAATTTCTTCATCCATCTGCTCTGACAAAGCAGCAGAAGGATTTTCTTCATCAGATTCACGAGGAATCACATATTCTTCATCAAAAGGGACGATTTCCTTTGATGGCATGCTGGAAACAGGAACATCATCAATTGGATTTTCAAATGAGCTGGTCAATTTCTTCATCTTCTTCGGAGCTGAAGAATTTGATGAAGCTGATGCTTTCCTTTTCTTCACTGATGCACGCTCTGCAGCCTTAGTCTTCTTCATATCTGAAGCAGATGGAAGGATTGGAGTTGGGGTAGGCGCAGGAGGAGCAGAGGAATGTGGTTGATGTTCTTCAGGCACAACTGATGCAGTTGCCCTGACCTCTTCATTTTCTTCAGGCGCACCACTAGTGGATGCCCTGGCAATTTTATCAGCGGCTGGAATGTAGTCATCAGCCCTGGAACTCACATTTTCTTTAGCAGCCTGAATGTCATCAGCGGTGCTGGCATGTTCTTCAGTCGGCTGAGCAGATGCTTCAGCCTGAGGAATTTCTTGTTGCGATGGGGCTGCAACATTTGACGTGAACTTTTCAGTTATCTTGACAAATCTGACTTTGGCTCTAGCGGCCTTGACTTATCTGTCTCTGATGATTTCAGCAAGTTCCTCATCATCAGCTTCGTCTTCATCAGACGGCACTTGGAAGGCAACCTGCTTCTTGTGAGGACTTGGGCGAGAACCTCGTCCAGCAGTGGTCTTTGTCTTCAGCAGAGAGGGTCCCGTTGAAGAATTTGGTGCAGCTGAGGAACTAGCAGAAGTTCCTGAGGCAATAGAGATGCCTGTAGTCCTTTGGCACGTGGCAAAGATGCACAGGTGCTGAGGACTTGGTCGGAGCAGCTGAGGACTTTGGAGGAGCAGGAGCAGCGTGAAGAATTGGCCGTGAGGGCTTTGAGGATTCTGGCCGTGAGGGCATTGCTGAGGAACTTGGCGTTGAGGGCATTGAAGGTGAAGCACTTGGCTTGTGCGCAGGCTTCTTTGACATGGCCTTCTTAGGCTTGACAGAGGCCTCAGCGGCAGCGGCAGCAGCAGAGTCTTCGTTGAATTTCCTCACTGCTTCTCTGGCTTGTCTAGCCAACTTGGCCTGGCGCTTGGCCCATTCATCAGGATAATCCTCACCACGCTTGAGGCTGGTGGGATCAGCTATTTAGCCAGGTGCCAATGGAGGTCTTGGGCATGGAGGATTGAGTGCGAATTTCTTCATGTATTTGGGAGTAACATATCTGTACTCCCTCCACTCTCTTGCCCATCTCCTTTCTATCCTCTGGATGCGCACCTTGCGCTAATTTCTGTCCTCTTTTCCAAATTTGTCCTCATCAGGAGTGCAGTAATCCTTGTATATGTCATCAGGGATTTCGAAAGTAGTATTAACCTCATGCCTCTTTCCTCCCTTCTGTGGCTTCTTTCCATCAACCATTTTCTTCAGATGAGGAATTTGAACAATTGAATTCTCTGAAGAAGTATGCAACTTTTCTTCGAGGAACGCTGCAAATGAGTTAAGTTGATGAGAACCTAGTGATTCAGCAGCGGACATGAGTACCTGTGAACAGAGTATAGTTGCGAGGAATTTGGAGAGGTCATATGCGTTCTCAGAAGGTTTTGTAAAAAGAACAAGTTTGAGGAATTTGACCAGATGAGTCTTGAAGAATTTCACTAAGCGTTCTTTGTCTTAGGTTCCACAGTTGTATAGATCGAAGGTCCACACAATTGAGGGATCTTGAAGAAAAACGTAGCTTAGATAAATGCATCAAGAACAGATGACATGTGAGGTGTTTAGTGTGTGAGGATTTGAAGAAAAACACCTTTGAAGATTTTGTAGAAAATATTTGAATCAAGGAGGGCAGTAAAAATAACTTTTAATTACCCTGGACGAAGGACACGACAAACTGGGATGTGGAGATGTGAAGTTCGTCAGTGCAGATCTTCCACGCCCTAACTTGGCGGAGGAAGACAGCTACGGCGGCGGCGGAGTGAAGAAATCCGCGGCCAGCGCGAGTACGACGGCGACGAGGTCGAGGCAGTGAAGCTCTTCCTCACCGGCGACGATGAAGTAGCGGCGGCGCTAGGGTTTGAGAAGCTCGAGCGGGAGAGAGGTCGAGCGGAGTAAAAGGAGTGAGGAAGGGGAGGGGGGTATTTATAGCCACGGTGAAAAAACTGTTCGCCCGAAGAATTTGGACAAACGTGCCCCTGACCCTTCTCATTCGCTTGACATGTGTCACCCACATACTGAGAAGTGGAGATCGTGTTAGATCGTGGATGAATAGATAAGTATTTCGTGGGAAGTGGAACGGTTTGAGCGGCAAAGCCGAAAATTTGGATAAGATAAGTTTTAAAGTTCCATTCGCAAATTCTTCAGTTGACAAGGACACAGTGAAGATTTTGAACGAGTTTCAAATAGAATGCACATGAAGAATTTGTGAGTAGATTGGGTTGAGTTTAGCATAGTGGGGGTAGGGTCCGATCACATTCAGTTAGCAGAAAAAGCAACTTGAAGAATTAGCCATAAGT